>NC_081854.1:49746725-49896543 GCF_963259705.1 Myotis daubentonii | reverse complement strand
AGATGTTTCTCCCCAAGGTGGGTGGGCAGCACTCCATCCACCGAGGGCCTGGATAGAACAGAAAGGCAGAGGAAGGCTGAATCCCTCCTCCGCCTGACTGCTGGAGCTGGGACGCCAGTCTCTGCTCTTACCATTCCTGGTTCTCAGGTCTTTAAGACCCAGAGTGGAATGTGCATGGCTCTCTAGCTGTTTACCTTCAAACCCGGTACCAAAGGCTTTCCTGGGTCTCTGGCTTGCAGAGGACTAATTGAGGGACAGCTCAGCCTCCATGATTGCATTAGCCAATACCTTATCATAAATCTCTTTATATACTGATATATTTCAATTTGTAATTATCTAATTTGTCATCCAACTCTTGTTTATGTGTGTGTATATCTATATCTATCTATCTATATCTATATAATATGTATGTATCTAACTATATCTCTATGTCTCTATCGATGTACCTTCCTATCGATCTATTGATCTATGTATGCCCTTTTTGTTGTTTCTCTGAGAACACTGACTACTTTGTGAACGTTAAAATCTAGAGAAAGCATTACTCTAGAGATATAAGTGTGAAATTCATCAAAACATAAATAATAATCGAAGAGATGCCAGAGGAAGAAACAATTCATGGGGAGAGTATGTGGAAGTGAGTAGAAATGAGACTAGAAATGAGCATAAGAGACAGACAATTAAATGGTTACCCACAAACATTTTACCTACTCTAGTAGAAATATTTACAGATGTTAGAGCTGTAAAGAAGAGGCAATTGCTTATCTTGTCTTGGCAGATCACAGATGGCTGTAAAGGGAAATTATGCTCGAACATAGTTTGAAGGTTGACTGAAAAATCACCAAATGAAATGGCAGAGGAATTAAGCAGTGTGTTAGTAGGAATGGTGCAGAAAAGACTGTTAGCTCTGCAACTGAATTTGCTGTTTTTTCATAACCTGGAATTGCCACTGGGAGAAGGTTGCCCAGCCAAAAAATACAGTCCCCAGACACATGTCTTGTGACCTCATGCTTACCAATGGGAAGTGAGCTTGCAGGGGTTGGCGAACTTTTTGACTCGAGGGCCACAATGGGTTCTTAAACTGGACCGGAGGGCCGGAACAAAAGCATGGATGGAGTGTTTGTGTGAACTAATATAAATTCAAAGTAAACATCATTACATAAAGGGGTACGGTCTTTTTTTGTTTTTAGTTTTATTCATTTCAAACGGGCCGGATCCAGCCCGAGGGCCGTAGTTTGCCCACGGCTGGCTTAAGGGATGTATGTCACTTCCGGGCCAGAATTTGAGGAAGTATGTTGTTTTGGATTTGTTTGTTTATTTGTTTGTTATTATTGCTGCTGCTGTTTGTCCCCTGTCTCTATCTTGGTTAGAAGAGAAATCTGAGAGCCCGGGAATTGGAATCACCACATGGACATAATTCCTGTGCTAACTAGGGACATCCTCAGTGACAGGTTCATGAAGAAAAAGTGAAATTCTGTTTTGGTAAGCCAGGGACATTTTAGGACTCATTTGTAGTGGGTAGGACATGCTCCTCCTCTGCAGCTACACTATATTGTTTTAGGTTAGGGTAGAGGGTATTCAGGAAATATGGGACATGCGATTGAGAGTTTGCAGGAATCAGATGCCCAGAGTTTGACTTGCTTCAGATTGAGCTCAACACATTTTCTTAAAGACAAGTAGTAAACTGGCAAGATCAAATCTCTCTTTTGAGAAGCACAGAAAATCTTTTTATTGCCCTTTAGCCCACTTTCCCTCCCCCATGAACACAGACTATCATTATAAATGCAGTCTTTTTTTGCATGCATTTGCCACTCATGCCTATGTCATTTCTATCTTCGTCTATCTCTATTATCCTTTTGCAGAAAGTGAGAGTCAGGGAGAAGTCTCTTTTTTAAAATGCAAGAAAACCTACCGTGAACTTCTAATCACCCCCAGATTCGCAAGCTTATATGCTGCAGAAGTTTGATTTCTTAAATGGTAGAATGATAGCTCTTTTTTCCCCCCCACTGAACTTATTAGCGCACGGCTCACACTGTGAATGAGAAAGTAATGAGTGAAATGGAACCATTTGATATCTCTATTGTGTGCGTTGGTAAGTGAACAGGAAGAAAGAAGAAGACCTTCAAGCATCTTAGCTACATTTTGTACAATGGGACACAGTACATAAGGACTCCTTGTTGAACTGTAATTATAACAGAGCCACCTCTACAAACATGGATACAGGGGAAACTAATTAGGCACCGACAATAGGCAAATATTATTCTCTTAATTAGATCTTCTGTTGGAAATGCTGCTTTGTTCCTGCTACTCCAGCGTGAATGACATTTGAATCATAACAGTGTCTCACAGAAGGGCCTTTCAGGGATGCAAAAGACAGACGCCGTGTTGCAGTCCATGAATGCCTTTTCAAATCTTTGCTAATCTGAAGTCAATGAAATGCAGTCCCCCAAACAGCTGCTTTTGCTGATTTGTATACTCGCATAATTAGAGCTGGAAGTGTTCAGTCTGCACATTTTCAGTATTCATATATTTTGATAGTTCTTTTGTCGCATAGTATTTTTCCGTAGCTGGTTATTATCTTGTGGTTGGAATGCTCAACATTGGGTTAGGATGAGGGGTCTAGAGGGCAAGTGCAAGTTGATGGTTTATCGGTTCCAACCATTCCCCATCCTTAAATCAGTCAATCCCCACCCCCTCCTTGCCTCCCTCCTTCTCTCCCTCCCTTCTTCTCAATTATTTCTATTTAGCATATACATGAGAGAAGAAATGAGAGAAGAGAAAGATATGCTGAGAAGGTCTGATGTTGTGTGAGGTGCACCCATGGGGAGGGGGCAGTAGATCAGGATTTATCGTTATGGAGATGATGATGATGCAGACACTTCCCTCTAACCCTTGAAACAGCCACTGGAACATGTGCTCAGACACTTGCAGGAAGATGTGTGAGGGCCATGGCCATATCCTGTGCATAATAAACACACATGTCACTGTGGACCAGAAAGCAGAGGAATGCTACCTATTTTGATTAAAATTTGATTAAATAGGCATGTATTAAGCAGCTGAGGTCCACTGTGAGTAAAATTCAGGTAAGTAGTGTTATGATAAAATTTCCTACCTTAAAGTATAAGAAACAATGGCAATTTTTACCTGATACTCAGATCCTAAAAACTCAATTTTAAATGAATGTATACATGTGCCTCAGATCTCAGCAGCGATGTATAAAAATGTAATATTCTGAAATTCACAAAATAATTTCCACTTTTGCTCCACCTAAATAGTGACTGGTCCCATACAATAAGTATATATCTAGCAAGCTTTAACAGTAGAAACTGAATACATTTGAGAGTAAGACAGAAGCTAATAGCCTGAATGAATCCCTAAAATATATATTTTTTAGATTTTCACTTAAATATTGTAATTTGCAGAGTTGTTATCTATAATATTGTTACAATATAAATGTCAGGTATTGCCCTGGCTGGTGTGGCTCAGTTGTTTGGGCATCATTTCTTGCACCAAAAGGTTGCTGGTTTGATTCCCAGTCAGGGTTTTATCCCTGGTGGGGGGCATGCAGAAGGCAGACTACTGGTGTTTCTCGCTCTCTCCCTCTCCCTTCCTCTCTCTCCAAAAATCAATAAATGATTTAAAAACATGCCAGGTAGTTATTATAATGATAAATGACATGATGCTTATGAGGTTAAGTGGACTTTTTCGTGGATTATGCATGAAATAATTTTTTTTTATATTAAGCATTATTCTAAGGCCTTTGATGGGCATAAAATTAAGTAAGATGTACTAAATATGAACTACTGAATTTTTATTTTATAATTTTTATCAAAAATAGCACATTCATATAGTTTGAGGAACACGCATAGATAGATCATTATCTAGATAGCAAAACACATAGAGTGAGGTGTACTGTGAAAATAAGGGGTAGAATAGATTCTATCTGCCTGGGATGAGGTTTGATTTGGGTAGTTTCATGTAAAAAGGCTTTTATTTGTCAGCTGGAAAATTTTCTCTGTAAAACATTAAACTAATTATTTAAGGTGGGGAGAGTATTCCAGTAATGGCAATTGTCTGATTTCATATGCAATTACATTAAGCTATTTCCATGGCCAGTAAAATATTTTCTTCAAAAACATGCAAATATATCACATATTATATAGACGGACATACTTGAGGCTTGTTGCAGCCCAACATTTGAATATTTGGGTAGGCTGCATAATATTAAGTAATAAAAATGGATTCAAATACTGATAGGCCATATTCTATCATTTTGTATTTGGGCTAATAGATTTTTTTCAAATGTTACAAATAGCTTCCCTTCCTCCCTCCCTCCCTCCCTCCCTCCCTCCCTCCCTCCCTCCCTCCCTCCCTCTCTCCCTCCCTCCCTCTTTCCTTCCCTCACTCCTTTTCTTTCTTCTTTTGTACCTTCCTTTCTTTCAACAAATGTTTACTCAGCATCTCCCCTAAGCGGGGCACTTTCCAAGAATATGTATGTGAATAAACCAAAACACTTCTTTCTCAGGCCCTCCCAGTCCATTGGGAATGAGGCATGTAAACACAGACACTGAAATTAATGTAAAAATGGCACACTGGCACAGGACTGACGGATGTGGGGGTCACGGGTGGCTTCTGAGCGGGGTCTTGGAAGACAGTATGACTACTCCAAGTCACAAGGACGTTCCCGGCTGAGGGCACACACACCAGCACTGTAAGGAAGAGCGCAGAGCCCACACTGGCCTGGGAGACATAAGGTTGGGATATAAATGCTGCCTGTCTCCACTCTCAGCAGGCCTTCCCACTGCCTCCTGCTGCTCTCATCTATTTTCCCCGCATTGCAGCCCCCCTGCTCTCCCCAACCTGCTACTCCATCCCCTTCCCCCGCCTCCACCTCCTCACCTCATGTCCCAAACACATGGGCATGAGAAATCAGTAGGGGAGCATGTAGCAGTTCGGGAAGGGGCGGGGTGTACTGAGAGGGTGGCAGTGGAGGTGAAGGGCACAGAAGGACAAGCATGGGGGCTGCAAACCCCATGACTGCCCTCCTTCACCTTGAAACCTTTCTTGCTGTTCCATGGCCAACATCCCGTTTTGCCCGATGATTTTGACTGATAGCAGCCTGAGTGCTGATTCGCAGGAAATACACAAAGCAGATTGTCAAGTTCCATAAGGAGAGAAGGAACACAAAAGAATCGCAGCTGATTTACGAAGGAAAGAGAAAATGTTGGGGGGAAAGGATCCCGAACAGACATCCAATCAAGATCTGAATTCACAGGCCCTCCGCACGCAATCACCACCAGGTGATGCTAATTAGCAAGAACGGTGCACAGGTGCTACCCTCCAAGAGCAAGAAATAAAAATAAATTAACATCCAGCTTCAACAGACCTGCCTGTACCTCACCCACTTGTCCCGACATCTGCCACTTTTAACTGCGCCTTGTTTAGTGTCTGCTGTGCTATATGTGGAAACCACTGTGGTTATCTGGAAAATGTTCCTTCCTCCCTAAACATAAATACCCAAAGAGTCATCATCCGTCCGTCCGTTTGTGCATCCACGTGTGCACTGACTGTCATTCAGTGACTATCTCATTAGCATCTACTCTGAGTCAGACACTGTGCGTGGCTCTAGGAATATGATAGTAAAATACCCAAAAAAATGTTTAAATCCTGGTTTTGCTTTGATGGGCTTACAGTTTTCTTAGGAGAGAAGCACACCAATTGTAAGTTATATAATTAGGTGACTATAGTTTTTTCTGTCCCCAGCAGATGAAATGTGTAGGGTGGTATAGAATCATGTAAACACAGAGACCAGATCATCTATTCCATAAGGGATTGAGTTGGTCGCTAAAACACGAAGAGGGTGGTAGCATGAATTTTGGACCAAAGAAATAAAAAAATTGTGCATCATTGAAAACGAAGCAAAACAAACCCTGGAAGGCTTGCGTGACTGGAACTCAGCAAACAGGTCATGAGGCTTATTATATAAGACTGTTATATAGGTTTCAAAGCCTGTTAAAGAGCTCATATTTGAAATATTTTAAAGCAAGAGCCCAGTCTGATTCTCAGGAGCCTGCTGACTGGAACAGAGCATCCTTGTCTTCTGTGATATATAATGAATTCAGAGTCATCTATCCAAATTTGAGGATCTAAACATTGATACATTGGGGGGATTTTCTCTGTAAAATTTAACTTATTATTTAAAGATATGATTCTATATTTATCAGATCATTTAACAAGTAAAACTTAAAGCTGTAATATAGGCTGTTGTGATACTCAAGGGAGTCGAACTCACTAAAGAGGTAAGAGTAGGTTGAACTAGGACAGGGGTGGGCAAACTTTTTGACTCGAGGGCCACAATGGGTTCTTAAACTGGACCGGAGGGCCGGAACAAAAGCATGGATGGAGTGTTTGTGTGAACTAATATAAATTCAAAGTAAACATCATTACATAAAAGGGTACGGTCTTTTTTTGTTTTTAGTTTTATTCATTTCAAACGGGCCGGATCCGGCCCACGGGCCATAGTTTGCCCACGGCTGAACTAGGAGAATACCACTGAGAAGAAATAGGAGGAGAAGAAAGCTCTGGTCCTTCCTCATGAACTGGTTGGGCTCCATCAGTGATCACACACTGCCTCATGTATTTTATTTGCTGGTCGTTCATGTACAAGCTCCAGCCAGAAGTTAGCCAGCGGTGCAAAAACATCAGCAACAAACATGGCAGAATTCTCGGTTATGTTCCCAAATGGAGGTGTCAGAGTTTGTTCTCTTTTGTGAACCAACCCATCACTTGTGCCCCTAATGAGCTCTACCTGAAAATTGGACGTAAAACTCCCATGTTTCCCAAAGTGTGGTGCCAAAGTCGTGATTTAGATGGGAGAACTTTTGGGCTCATAAGCATAGCACTCACTAACACTAAATCATGGTGAACGACTCCCATTCCAATTATGTTTTACTCTTGATTAGAAAATCATGTCAATGGTGATAACATGTCTCAAACACCTAACGGTTTCTAAGCTCCCTTTAAAGGCACCTGCACTTTCGTAGATGGTGTCAAGCCCAGAGCCTTCCCATGGGGATCAGTGTTCTTTAAGAATGTCATCACGTTGCTTTCCTTTTATAGTATGAATAGCTATGGTATCTTTCTATTTCTGGCAAATAATATTGGTTTTACATATATGGTAGTAACAGATGCAAATTAAAATACTTTTAAATTAATAACATAACTAAATTAATTTTAATTTAAAATAAATCTTAAATAATTTAGATATATTAGATATGCACATATAAGGAAGAGTTAAAAAGGTGATGAAGGTTGAAAGAATTTGTTTTGCCCGGCTGGTATGGCTCACTGGTTGAGCGTTGACCCATGAACCAAGAGGTCACTGGTCCAATTCCCAGTCAGGCACATGCCTGGGATGTGGGCTCGATCCCCAGGTGGGGGCATGCAAGAGGCAGCTGATAAATGTTTCTCTCTCATGGATGTTTCTATATCCCTCTCCCTTCCTTTCTCTAAAATCAATAAAAACATAGTTTAAAAAATTGTTAATAGCCAAAGATTATGACCTTTGGGATTTGAAAACTGGTTTTATCATTTACAAATTGTGCAACCCCGGGCAAAGTCACTTAACCTGAATTACAGTGTTTCTGACTTCATGAGTTTAGTATGAGGGGCAAATAAGTCTAACATGTAATCAAAACCTAGTAAAGGTCAATATAGTTGAAAATAAACAGATAACAAAATTACAGAGGGAACAAACCCTACGTGATGAAAGATGAAAAGCAGCAATGGATTCTTTGGCCGTATGCAAGGCACACAATACAAAAGGGAAAAATATTTTAGAGAGAAAAAAAAAACAATGAAAAAACAGAGTCAGCACCAGATGCAACACAATTGAACTGAATAGTCCCTAGTGTTTCAAGAAAATCCTCGCTCACAATTACCCAAACAAATCCATTGGCTTTGAAATCCAGAGAGCTTTAAACCAAAGCACACAACTCTTTAGGGCCTCTTAAACTATTTTTATTACTTTCTAAATTTTATACACCCAGCAACACCAGTATCACATATCAGCAAGACTGCTACCCGAAAGTCAGATTGTTCCTACAATCTACCAACTCCACCATTCAGTTCAGTGCGGCCTCATTCATTCTAGAAATCAGGGGATGGCCAGTGTCTACCACATACGGCATGAGCTAGGGAATGTGGACCAGTGAAGATGGATACAGCTCATGTCCTCACCCACATTTACAGCTTCCAGCAGCATTTATTTGGTTAAGTGCTAAGCATCCTGTGATAAAAAAAAAAAAAAATCCTATTTAATATCCGAGACCATGTTATTCTTCCATTTGTTAATTGGCTGGATTAGCAAACACATTATGTATTTAGCAAACAGTAGATGCATCCTCTGTGGCAGACAGATTGAGGGTCACTGGGTTGAATTCTAGAAAGAATCCGACTGGTTCCTTGCAGAACTGTAAATACAGTGCCATGGGAGCAAAGGGGAGGCCGAGATCGGTTCCCAGTTTTTCAGCAAACATCACTGTCAGATGACCAGCACATGTATGACTGGGTCTGGCTCCACTCTGAGATGGAGAACTCTTTTTGAGTGGGTCTGAGCTATCTAAGCCTGGGGCTTTCAGAGCTGGGCAAGGTTTGCATGATGGCTTCAAAGAGAGCTCTTACTCTTGAGGAACTTCCTCCGCCCCCCCCCCCCCCGCCCCAATGTCTATAATCACCCTTCGAGTCATGTATACAGGGTGGGGCGAAAGGAGGTTCAAAGTTGTGAGCACTCAAAAGTTCATTCTTGTATTATTATTGATTAACCCTTGCAAACAAGCGAGGCAAATGAAATCAAAGAAAAATGTGATCCGCTTCCTTCTTACCAGGCATTGGTGCTCTGGGGCTATCATTCCAGGCTCCCGGAAGTAGGATGGCCTTCTGCTCTCCCTGGCTCTGGCTCTGGCTTTCCATCCCCATTGTGATTCCTGTGAGTTGTTACTGCTGCTGAAGTCTCTCCATTATTAATAGTTGTGATCCCGCCCGGCTAGTGTGGCTCAGTGGTTATACGGCATTGACCCATGAACCAGATATACTAGTATCTTCATTATCTTTAGAACAAACTGACCCAGATAATCGATTCATTCACTCCTTCTTCAACACCACCAATGCAATTTATCTTTCTAAAGCTCAACTCTTTTTTTACTATTCCCTATCTAGAAAGCTGCAATATGACCTTTTTTCTGTTTAAGAAAAAGAGACAATTTCCAAGTGGCATTGAAAGCCATCTATAATCCAACATCATTTTACTTGTTAGCATTTTTCACATATAAAATATGTCTTAATATATTTATTTACCTCCTTCTTTCTGTGGGCTACTCTTTAAAAATATATTTCTCTTTATTTCAGAGAGGGAGGGAGAGAGAGATAGAAACATCAATGACCAGAGAGAATCATTGATCAGACACCTCCTGCACACCCCCCACTGGGAATAGAGCCCACAGCCCGGACATGTGCCCTGACCTCCTGGTTCATACAGGTCAACACAACCACTGCACTACACCAGCCGGGCCTGTGGGCTACTTTTAGAAGATAATTTCCATGTAAATTATTTCATTGCATTATATTACATGAACGCAAAATGCTGAAGATGAAGATTAGAGGGAACGTTGACAACCTGTAAACTTATATGAAATATCTCAATGTAATATTATAGTGATATATAACAGTCAACATTTTTAAAGGGATGCATTATGCAGTTTTAACACAGTTGAGATGATCAAATCAATGCAAAAATAATAGAATTCAGAATTGTCAGAAGGATGAGAGAAGGGATGCTGCATTTTAGAATTGGACCTGTGTGTGTCTTCCCGCAGATTCCTTTTCCTAACTTGCTTGTCCTCTCTGCCTAGACAGTCAAATACTCCCCTGTATTTATAGGACACTTGTAAAGCACTTAACACAGAACAGTATGCAAATTCACACTAAATAATGCATAATGCTTACAGGAATCTGTTTCCCAACTTGCTGCAGCCATCATCACATACAAGGAAAATAAGGCCAACCAGAAGTAAAAAACAGCGGCATGTTGTTGTTCTTTAAAGCTAAGCTGGAATAATGTGCATCTTTAATGTTGTAGACGTACATGCCATAGCTAGAGGGTCTACTTATTTCATTTAACTCATTTAATTCACATCGATATGGGGGGTAAGTGGAAGTTTCAGGAGAATAATCAATGTCGTGGGTTCTTGTTTCATCTGTTTTTTCAAGGAAATGTGTAGTGGAACAATGATGTATCTTAATGAAATGAGTTCATCAGTGTAAGTTCTTGATATGCACTTTGATAAGAGCTAATGAAGAGTTCGTTGGTGCCATGCAAACACGACCTCTCACCTTTGGGGAGTGGGACTGAGACCTTCCTCAGAAGTTAGAGGACAGCTGTTTATGGTTCTCTCCTTCACAGAAGCAATATGAATGGAGCACTTACCCTGTCCCAGGCACTGTGAATGGGATGTGGGATGTATGGTGGGTAGACTGGAACATGTTCCTTGATGCCATGAAGCTTATGCTCTCGGTCAGGAGAGACATACCGATGTATGAAAACTGAAGTGCTATGCTATCAATGAGAGGAAGGTAGTTCTCTCAGAACATATGCCACTACCTGTTTGACACAAGGAGTCCCAGAAAGCATCCTCAAAGGAGGGAAACTGGCTGAAATCTGCAAAATGAAAACTTACACAGAGAAGGGTGGTAGATAAGGATGGTGAGGTACATTGAGTAATGGCCCCAAATGTGGTCACATACAAATTCCTGGAACCCGCAAATAGGTTACTATACTTGGCAAAGAGGATGAAGCAAGCGATACGGCAGGCATGCGGAGTGTTTAGGGACAATGAGGCAGGCAGGCAGAGTGGTTAGGGACAATGAGGCAGGCAGGCAGAGTGGTTAGGGACAATGAGGCAGGTATGCATAGTGGTTAGGGACAATGAGGCAGGCAGGCAGAGTGGTTAGGGGTGATCAGGCAGGCAGGCAAGCAGTTAGGGGCATCAGGCAGGCAAGTGGTTAGGGGCGATGAGGCAGGCAGGTGAGTGGTTAGGCGTGATGAGGCAGGCAGGCAGAGTGGTTAGGGGTGGTCAGGCAGGCAGGCATGTGGTTAGCAGTCAGTGGTCCCGAATTGCGAGAGGGATGTCTGAGTCCATGAACCTACTCCCTTCCTATGGAAGGTGTTCACATACCAGAAGAGCCCAAACACTCTAGTTTGGTGTATTAGCGTCCACTTCCCAAATTTGCCACTTTCTAGTTTAGCTTAGAGCAGTGGTTCTCAACCTTCCTAATGCCACGACCCTTTAATACAGTTCCTCATGTGGTGGTGACCCCCAATTTCATTGTTACAAATTAAACATAATTAAAGCATGTGATTAATCACAAAAACAATATGTAATTATATGTGTTTTTCGATGGTCTTAGGTGACCCCTGTGAAAGGGCTGTTCCACCCCCAAAGGGGTCGCGACCCACAGGTTGAGAACCACTGGCTTAGAGTAATGCCCATATTTCCTTGTAGATTAAAACACTAAGGATTCAAGTGGGGACAATTTTTTATGTCATAAGATTTGTGAGAGGATTAAATGAAAAATAATATGTCAAATTAATAGCACAGGAATCTGGCCAGATTACAAAGTAAGTTAACAAATCCCTCCAGGAAAAAAAATTCACTGAGGAGTTGAATAAGTAGCAACAATAAAAAAAGGTGAATGCATGTTTCAGTTCAACAACAGAAAGCAAACGATGGGGAGAAAGCTAAGCAAGATGGCTGAATAAGACTCCCCTAATTTGCATCCTCCCTCAACACCAAATTGGTACCATTCATGGAGAACAGTGCATTGTGGGAGCTTTGGGATCCAGGTGGGAGACTGGGAGGCTCAGTGGATTAGGAGACCTGGGAGGACCATGTGGAGAAGGCAGCCTCACCTAGGCGGCTGCCTTGCTGAGTCCGTTTCCGGCTGCAGAACCAGAAGCAGCTCTGTTCCCTGGTGACTGTGTCACAGCTCTGTTTCACTTGGTTCTGCCACCAGCACCAGGTGGCAGGAGACCCTGGAGGAGTCACGCCCACTGGTGCATCAGGTAATAGGCACACCGAGCTCCCTTCCAGCTGTGCAATCGGAAGTAAACCAGCTCTAGTCTCTCCCAGGAGCCCCGGGAGGCAAACCCACCAAAGTCAGACTGTGGATTGCGAAAGGGCCCCTTAACTGAGCCCCCGCCACTGCCAGTCCCAGCCGCACTCAGTGAAGAGCCCTGTGGCCCAGGGGCCCTGCAGGAGACACTTCATCTGTGCCCCCAGCGCCCCTGAAGGAGCCCTATACACAGCGGCAGCTTGTCACAGCCACACTCGGCCGGCCAGCCTGAGCGCCTAGGTCCCCAGCAGCAGACATCCTCGTCCTTCCCTGTCTCAGCAGATGCTGAAATGGCCTGATGCTCGGCCCTGGTACCTCTAGCCGTGGCCAGCGAGCAGCCCATTTCACCCAGGGCTCCTCCAGGAGACATGCCCATCTCCAGAGCCAGGTCTGCACACCTCAGTCTTGGCTGTGGAACCAGAAACAGGTCCTTAGCAATACTGGATTATACACCGGAAAGTTGTGAAGAGTAAATCTTGCGTGTTCTCACTACTAGTTAACACATTTAGCACATAGCACAATGACAAATGTTTTTTGTTGTTGTCACTGTGGTGGGAACATTTAACCAACATCGCCCCAGATTCAAGATTAGGATGACATAGGACAGGAGATGCAGCAGGGGCTGCAGCACAATCCCACTGAGAGGCCGGGCCAAGCAGGCACCCGTGCGCACTTTTCCTGCTCCTTCACCCACACAGGAGGTCTGTGGCTGTCGCACAGGGAAGTCAAGGTGGATCGCCTTGACACCAAAGACCCACAGCCTTGGTATCCCACCAGTCTTTCCTATTCTGGTGTCACAAGAAAACAGGGTCTGGAGGCCAACTCACAGTTTCCCCATCAACAATGTTGTCCAACAGACCAGGACCTTCAGAATAAGTGAGACTCCAAATTTATCTTTGTGTCTTCCAAGGAAACAATACTGTGAGAAGACAGAGCCACGGTCATTTTCCCATTTGCACCTAAAGCAACTCAGATTGTATGTTTATACTTTCCTTTTAAAACTCGTCCACATGTGAGATGAAGTAATCTGGGACCTGGAAGAATATTGCTATAACCTGCAAGACCAGACCAGAATAGAGAGCGTGACTTTGCTGCACCAGTTAAGTTTTTTTAAGTTTGTTAGGAAAAGGAAAATAGAATTTTGTATCAGAATACCAACATATTTGGGTTAGGGTTTATTACGTTTTTAATGATGAATATTTATTTGTCTAGGAAACTATTGCATCTATAATTCTGAAACTATAGGCTGGCTTCAATAGTCCTTGTCAATCTCTTTCTCATCTTATGCATTTCTAAGTTCCAAGGTCGAAAACCCTGCAAAGCATCTATAATATGTCACAGAAATGGGTAAACATCACTGTACAATCAGTCTACGTAAGGGCCTTGCTTCATATCTCTCATCCATACCTCTATCCCTAACACCCAGCTGAGTGCCAAGATCATAGCAGGTATCTAACATTGGTTAAACAGACAGCCTATGCGGATATCACTTTACGCTCCTTGGATGTGGGTGGAGGAGAAACATCCAATGACTGTAATCCTACAGAAAACAGTTCCTGTAGCCTAAAACCTGGTCCCTGATAGACGTCTTAGTTTCCTAGCACTCCTGTAACAAAGAGTACAAACTTGGGTAGCACAACACAACAGAAATATATTATCTCGTAGCTCGGGAAGACAGAAGTGCAAACTCAGGATGCTGGCAAGGGTGGTTCCTTCTGCAGGGCTTAGAGGGAGAGTCTGTACGGGCTCTTGCCTAGCTTCTTGTGCCGACTGACACTCCTTCGCATTCCGCAGCTTATAGCTGCATAACTCCACAGGGATGGCCAGGTCGTGTGGTAGTCCTATTTTTAATTTTTCGAGGAACCTCCACCGTGGCTGTGCCAGTTTACAATCCCACCCACAGTGCACCAGGGTTCCCTTTTCTTCGCACCCTCACCATCCCTGGGTCTGTTCTTCCATCAGGGGATACAAGATGATAATTCCATTATCTTAAATGTTAGCGAGAATTAAGGAATGTTGTTGCAGACTCGCTCTTTCTCTCTCGCCTCCCCTGTCCTAAATCTCTATCTTCATCTTTATTTATTTTACTGTTTACTATGGGGAATATTTTCCCACGTAGCTCCATGATCCTCATTTCTCAGTCCACTCAGCTGTCTGCACAGATATTACGTTAGCAGGTTGGACTCCTTTCTCCTTCCTCATATGTTTATAGCAACTTGCCAGTCATTATTTCATATTTATTTTCAAAATATGAAACATCATGTGTCTGCTTATTTATATGTTACGTATTACTTATTCGTTATTTGTCAGCCCCACAAGAATGCGAATATTCAAACATGCATGCCTACAAGCAAATATTACATGCAAATAAATATTAGGCCTTTTGTAGACCTTGCCTTGGGGGCAAATGAACACAAAGACGACACTGTGGCCAGTATTGTCTTCTAAGCATTTCTATGAATTAAATATGAGCTTTCTAGTTTGCAAAATAAAAATACTGAAACCTGTTTATAAATTAATTTGGATATCATGGAATTTTCAGAGTCATGACATATGATTTCTTTTTTTATATAAATACTAGAGGCCCAGTGCATGGATTCATGCACACTGAAAGGAAATTAGTTAGAAGAAATATTTTAGAGGCTGGAGAGTGACTGCAGAAGATTAGCCGGCCAGAGAGGGACCTGGAGGGCTCCAGGGTATGTCCTGCCATCTAGCTCAGCCCCAGTGGCCGGACCCCAGCAGCAAGCTAACCTACAGGTCAAAGCGTCTGCCCCTGGTGGTCAGTGCACATCATAGCGACTGGTCGAATGATCCAACGAAAGGTCGGACACTTAGCACATTAGGCTTTTATTATATAGGAATTTTTTTTATTGACATCAGAGAGGAAGGGAGAGGGAGAGAGAAAGAAATGATGAGAGAGAATCATTGATTGGTTGCCTTCTGCATGCCCCCCACTGGGGATCCAGCCTGTAATCTGGCCCTGACCCAGAATGGAACCCTGGCCTTCTGGTTCATAGATTGATGCTCAACCACTGAGCCACACAGGCCTGGCAATGACATACAATTTCATTTAGCCTAAATAATTTCATAGGATATAGGCTTTTAATGCATTTATTATGAATTATTAAAATTGTTATAATTTTAATAAGGGGGCTTTGCTTGCAAAATTTATTTAATCTTTCCCAGTAATTGTTTGTCATTGTTCATTAACTCATCAATCTCTCTCAATTACTGGACAAAGTTATGTGGAAACTTTTATACTTGGAACAAATATACGAAGTCCAAAATATACAGTAGATTGGGCTGTGCAATAAGGGATGTCTGCTGGATTATAGATGGTTACAAATATTCCTCTCCCCCTCTGAGACTGAACTTTCCAGATAACTTAATGCAGGTGTATGAGCTTAAAAAATAATTTTAGTCTCTCTCCACCTGCGATGACCTGCCAGGCACATAAGCAGACGGTGGGTGGAAGTCTCCGCAAGGACCCAGAGCAAGAGGCAGCAGCTGGGTTGCAGCAGCGTTTGGACTATCTGGGGAGGCAAGGGTGTGCGAGTCATCCGGCCTGGCCTACATGCCTAAGCATAGGAATATTTATAGCGGGGGATGTGCATGGAAAGAGCAGCAAGTGATCTGGGTTTTGACACCTGCCTGGTTGCTATTAGTGTCATTTCTATATGAAGGCGGCATTTTCCCAGGTGGAGGGAGAGGGAAGTGGAGGGATCAGACTCATTTACATTTACTCATCTTCTCCTGATTTGCCTTGTCTGCTGCGTTCACTTGACCTTGCACCAGTCATTAAACTCTATAGGTAGGCAGAGCAGCAGCTATTTACTGAAATGAGAGGCAGGCAAATTAGATCTCGGAGGAGTGCGTGAGAACCTATTTAAATATTTTTTGAAGGTTTTGGAAAATAAATGTAATGTATCTAACTAATGCGATGTGCTGTTTCCAGAAGGAATAGAAGGTCAATTGTATAGACTTTGAATTCAGACACACCCATGTTTTTAATACTAGCCCTGCTGCTGATCTCTGCCATTGGCTCCTGCTCCTAAATCTCTCCGAATATTACATAATTATCACAACAACAACCCCAGGGGATTGGCACAAAGATTTTTTTCCCTGTGTTTTTTTAATGACTACATTAAAATAATTGCATTTAGATGATTGATCATGTGATTTAAAAAATTTAGCAAATGCTCCTTAAACACAAACTGGGTTATATAGAGTTAGGGAGGCAGGAGTGACAAAGATGAATAAAATTCAGTTTCTGACCTGGAGAAGCTAACAGTTGAGTGGGGAAAACTCCTCTAGGCAGGTGATTTGCCAGCTGGCAACTGTATCAAGAGTTGGAACACAGGGTGACATCCTAACCTCATCTGCGACCTCATGGGGTGAGGAGAAAGCTACACCTTGAAAAATGTGTAGGATTTCACCACATTAGATGCTCTCCTGGGTACTAGCTTGTTTCTGGAAAAAATAAAAAATCTAAATCTGGGGTTAAAAAAAAAAAGCAGGAGAAAAATGTTCATAAAATAGAACCAAGGGATGGCGTTTTATGCGATTACTACACGGGGTGGTGCAGAATGCCAGAGAGAGGAGAGCTCTAAGGCACCCAGCACCCTGAACAAGAACCCAGGGGCCTGCTTTCCGTGCAGAGCTTCTAATCCCATTGATCTGAACAGGGGCGAGGCCGGTGCGCCACACAGGGGGGCGGCGCTGGGCAGCAAGTGCGCAGGGCAGGCGGGCGCGGCACGCTTCGGGGGACTTAATCATATAACCTCCTTCATGACTCACGCCATCCCCGGCTGTCAATACTGCAGCCGCGCCGCTCTGACTCCGGCTGTTTAAGATCCTGTCAATCTCCGGCCGCGATCTTGCCAGGCAAATGCACTCAGCGCTCTGTCCAGGCGGTGTTATCTCTGCTGATAACATTGCAGCCTTCGCACGCGCGGGGATCAGGGGAGAAAACTCATTCCAGCCCTTTCGTTCTGGCATTCCCTTTGCAAAAGGCCAAGGTTCCGTTCCCCTTGCGATGAGTAAGCGCCGGGATGGAAATGCAGTCTTCTACTTTGGTCCAGAATCCAAAGAGCTGACTTTTATTCTTCCAAGGAAGATTTTGGCCTTAGGCGCGGAATGATACCATTATAGTATACGTGACATTAGCCAAGCGGCGTTATTGACTATCTCCCGGCGCATTAGGCCTCGCTATCCACACTCTGCGATCCTCGCAGCAACACCCTGAATTCATTATCGTCCCTGTTTGCTAAGACGAAGAAAGTATGTTTGGAGGAGTTCAGGGAATCGCCCAAGCAGACACTCCTACTGAAAGAGAAGCGCGATTTAAAACCCAGAGTGCATGATGCCAGCAACTCTAAGACATTCCACTTAGAAAGGGATTCTTAGTAAATTCCCCAGATGATCATTATTGGTGTGGAGGTCAGATTCCTGCTAGGTTACTGACCTTTAAAATTAGAGCTAAAATGACCTCTCTCCTGAAGAAGTGATAAATTCACTTTACAGAGCCCTGACCGGTTGCTCAACGGTTAGAGAGTCAGTCTGCAGACCCGGGTTCAATTCCGGTCAAGGGCAGGTACCTGGGTTGCAGGTTCAATCCCACCTCTTTGGGACTTCAATGGGAGGCAACCAATCAATGTGTCTCTCTCAGGTAGATGTTTCTCTCTTTTTCCTCTCTCTCTCCTCCCCCCCCCCCTTCCACTCTTTCTAAAAATCAATGGAAAAAATATCCTCACTCCCTGGGTGAGGATTAAAAACAAACAAACAAACAAACAAAATCTCACTTTAAAGAATCCATATACACAATGGAATATTACTGAGTCTTTCTTTCTTTCATAATTAGGTTAAGGTGCTCCTTTCCTATGTCTTCATAACAACATTCATTTATCCAGCCATTTATTCATTCAACAAATATTTCTAGGAAACCCATTACAGTGGGGTCTTGACTTAGGAGTGTCCCGACTAACGAGTTTTTTGAGATACCAGCTGTCTCTCCGCCGATTTTTTGCATTGAGTTGACAGAGTAATTTGAGTTAACGAGCTCGGTCTCAGAACGAATTAAACTCGTAAGTCAAGGCCCCACTGTATATGCCAGCCACTGTTCCACATACTGCTGTATTAGCCAATGACATATAGTCCCTTCTCTCACATAGACAAACAGCTGCATAAACATGATCGTTTTCTATCAAATGCCTTCAAAACAATAAAACAAAGTGATAACGAATAACCAAGGGAAGAGGTAAAGTTTGCTTCATGTGGGGTGGCCAGGGATTGGGACTCTGACAAACTAGGGTTTGCGCTGGGATCTGAGTGTGAGGAACGAGCCGCCATGCAGGGAACTGGGGAGCAATGCTCCAGACAGAGGGGAGAGCAAGAGCTAAAGCTCTAGGGTGGCGATGCTTGGCAAGCTAATGGAACTGACACAAAGCCAGCATGGGCTCTGGCTGAGGTGCCACACACTGAAATCCCTTCGTAATTAGGTAAGAGTCATAAGCTCTGAGTGTCTCTGTGCTGTTTAGAGCTTCAGATCTTCAGTAGCCATACAAATACTTATTGGGGGAAAATGGAATAAGCGTTTATTGTTTATATCCCCTTCCGTGGTACAAGCTCCTTTTGTCAGGGACCTTAGTTATATCGCATCCTTTAAAAAATTTTTTTCGTTGTTGATTTCAGAAAGGAAGGGAGAGGTATAGAGAGATAGAAACGTCACTGAAGAGAGAGAATCATTGATGGACTGCCTCCTGCATGCCCCACACTGGGGATCAAACCCACAACCCAGGCATGTGCCCTGACCGGGAATCAAACCGTGACCTCCTGGTTCCTAGACTCAACCACTGAGCCACACTGGCTGGGCTCTATTGCATCTTTGATAGCTATGACCAAACTTAACACAAAGAAGATACCTAGTAAATATTTTTTTAAAAAGTGAATGGCTAGATAAATGAATGAATGGTATGGACATAATTGAAACATGAAGTCTTATTGGTGGTGATATTATATTTTTAACTGTAAACGAATCTCTAAAAAGTGTCACAGGTCCTTCACCAGGCCCCACTTTCCAACAGCGGGGAAATAAAATGAGAAAGAAACTAGACTGTGCTCATTACCCTTCGTCTCATTCTCACCTCATTGACCAAGGACAGGGTCTCCGACTCTGGGGAGTCCGTTGTTTGCGATTATGTGTACTTCCAGGTGGCACTGCCAGGAACCTTGGGGGCTATGCTATTCACTGGTTAATGGCTAATCCCAAGTTTCTTTTGTTGTCACTAAAATAAACGCTACAGGCTGCGGACAAGATCAGGAATGAAGCGAACTATCAGCAAGGGGTGAGAGAAAACTTGTGTTGTGTAGTCTATACTAAATTCCCAGTGTTTGTGTGTGGATTTACTTGAAGAAAAAAATGGGAGTAGGCGTTTGGTGCTCATAATTCCCATGGTAAAATTGTTACTGTATAAGACATTTACAATTTTAACCAGTTAATGGGGAGATACAATTATTGCTTTGAATCATTCACTTCTTTGTCTCCCTTTTCTGCATATGCTCTTCATTCTAGTCCTGTATTTAGTCTAAAGTAGTGACAGATGAAGATGCATACTTTTGTAAGAGGTGATTTTTATTTTTCTTCCATTTACAGAGGGGGATAATGAAACCCAGAGAGGAATTACCATAACCGGGATTACATAATGACTGGATGAAGCGATAGAATTCTTATTCACTATGTTACTGGAAATTCTTCTATACAGAAATTCTTCCCCTTGGCCACTTATATGGTGACTGCTCTTGATTATTTCTAGGAAACGTAATCATAGGCCAGTCAGTTTGGCAATCGGGTATCAGATAAATCCTACTGGTGATCTTGCTCTTCTAACCAGATTCTCCAGTGCCATCAACCATAAATTTGAGACCTGCTCACATTATTCACACCTTCATCCTAGAGCCACCAGGGGACATGCTTTCCGTCAAATGCTAAGGCCGGCTCCTATTCCTGTGTATACAATTCTTGAGACGATCTTCTTCAGTGTTAGAGGTCTGCTTTTTCACAGAATACCTGATCACATGCCAATATTAAAAGTTCCGTTCACTTTCCAGGGCAGCTCCCTGTGTGTCACCCCTATTCTTAATATCAAAACAGATGGATAGGACAGAGAAGACAACTGGAGAAAAATGTAATTGGCCTTCTACTGTATTCTAGCCATTGGACAAGATAATTTATTTTAAGGTATTGTGTGCATTAAAGAAAAATTATTATATATACCCAGTTGTGACAGTTATGTAAGACCTAAGTTTCAGAGACGCTAACTATCATGCGCAAGGTAAGACATCTTTAATGTATCAAACTTACTGTACCAAGCCACCCTCTTAAAGCTGTTAAATGTATTTTGTCTTTGAACCTTTGACAATAGCTGACAGTTTTTTAAAGAAAACATACCAAATAAAGAAGATAGATAAGAACGGCCTTTTAATGTGTTATATTTTCTAAATGCTTTGGCATCTTTGCAATAGTTGACATTCAGTGTTGAGTCATAAGTCACAAGCCTGAGATACTTTGATAGCATAATGTCTTACTTTTTAATAAACATTTGCCACTACTCATCTTTCATAATTTCCCATTCCCTTTGTTGGTTTAGTCTGAAAATATTCCTTTGACTGCTTGTTAATCTTCTTTAGGATGCCCCATTCATAACCTATGTTAATTTTCTTTATCATTCTTTGAATAAATAAGGCTCTTTTTCCCATAAAAATTTAAAAAGTAAAATAATTTGCATATAAAGGAAATGCTATAACTGATGACAAGGTGAAAGCTTGTCAGATAGCATGAGGGAGAAAATATGGGAGTTTAAAGGTTACTTAGTGGTGGAATTCTACTTTTCATTTAGTTTCTATGTGGATTTCTCAAGCAGGCATGGAACATTTAGTACGTTCCAGGTCATAAGGAACAGAATTATGAAGTGGATTAGACATAGCTCTTGGCCTCAGTGAGCTTACCATGTAGTAGGAGCAAAATGAAAGAAGACAAACTCAATAAATATTATTCTGGATGTAACAAAAGCTTTTCCTTTTGCTCCCCACGTTGGCTTATGTTACTATATTCCTTTGGCCATCTAATGAATACTTTCTGTGCCTGGCTGGGTTTCTTCCCATCACCTACTGCTTGAACTACTCGGAAGCATCTGTTCCACTTCCAATAGTTTTGTGTGTTTTGTCTCTCATCTCCAACTCTTCTAAACGACCTCTGTCCTGATAGCTCTACGCTGAGCCAGAACCCAACATTGGCAGCGTCACACTTCTGCTAAGTTCTGACCTTAGATTGAGTCTGTGCTTCAGGACCTTATTTCTGAGATTCTGGGTACCCAGGGAACTTCTGAGTTTAAGCCAAAAGATACACAGGCCGTGAAATAGTTCAGTCTTCTGTCATTCGATTGTTGTGACTATTCTGAACTTGGCTTCTACGTCGTTCTCTTACACATGGAAATGGACTAAGTTTGGTGGTGGGGTTGAGGGCAGAGGAATAGGGAAAGAGGCCAAGGGACAGATGGATGCTTTCTGAGTCCTGCAGCGGCCTGCTGCATCAGATAACACTCAGAGCAGGGGATGAAGACATGCAGTCATACTACTTGAGGTGAAATGCTATTAGCAGGGAAAAAAGTGGTAGCAAGACTAAAAAGTGGCCGCCTCAGAGCTGTCTGAAATCAGACACAAGGCCACAAGTATCTTGGGGCAACAGATCTGTCTATTATGCCTGTCTTCATGAAAACTTTTTTTAAAAAAATATATTTTTATTGACTTTAGAGAGGAAGGGGGAGAGAGGGAGGAAGGAAGGAAGAGAGAGAGAGAGAGAGAGAGAGAGAGAGAGAGAGAGAGAGAGAGAGAGAATATCATCAATCGGCTCCTGCACAACCCCCACTGGGGATCGAGCCCACAGCCCGGAAATGTGCCCTGACTGCGAATCGAGCCATGACCTCCTGGTACATAGGTTGATGCTCAACCATTGAGCCACACCGGTCTGGCAAAACTTTTCAATGAGTGGATCCATGTTTTAAAATTCACATACGCAAAGACCTTTCTCCTGACATAAATGTAACTCAAGAGTTAATGTAAACATGCTCTTATCTCAATAAAAATAAGTAGTTTAAACCAGTGAACTTCATAACTAGACATGCACTTGAGGGAAGATGCCATTTTATTTACTTTTGTATTTTAAATACTCATCTAGTGATTGATACCCGAAAGGTGTTTGATACAATTAGCCGCATCCATAATAACATTTATACTAGTATAAAATCCAGGGGGCAGATATAGTTTGAAAGCTAGAATGTGAGAGCTGGAAGAAACTTCTGAGAGCCACATAGTAGGAATGTACGTATATTTTATCCAGTTTTTCAAGGTCCATAAAGTAAGAATGGCTTTAGTACTTAAGAAAGTGTAATGAATAAACTCTGTTCTGGGTGAAAGAAGTAGTATTAGTTTGATGTGTTGGCTCTTCCTAATTCTTGTCTTACACCCCGCTCTTTAAAGTAAAATAATTATTTGTCTGAGTTCATATAATCATTAAGAGCATTGATTAGAATTTAGGGTATTTATTTTTTTGGACTATTTTTCTTTAAAGCTAAATGGTGAGGTCAAAAGGTAAATTAAATGGAGAGAATCTGAGTGTGTACTTAGGAGATTTGTGATAGCATTGGACATAATGAATATCAAAGACCTGGTGTAAGGTTAGAACTCACTATTATCAGAAATGAAAGACTTTTGCTGCAAGCAAGTCCAAAAAATAGAGTTGACATGAAATCAAGTGAGATGAACTGTACCCTTTAAAAAAATGTTAAGGCTATTGAACAAGAACTGCGTGTGCTTTAGGAGTGGAATCTTGGCTAAAACATGCTGCGGAAAGTGCCATCTGCTCTTCCATTGTCTGCATCTAGAAAAGGGACTTTAGTTAAAACTCAACTGAAACAGAACAGCATGTTGCTACAGTGCATGACAAAACTAAGGAGGACAAAGAGAGTGGGCTGCTTCGCCAAGGCTGGCCTGAGGGCAGCGTCCTGAATCCAGGTGACCAAGCCCGACCACCCAGAGTGTGGTCACAGCCAGACAACATGGACAATTTGAGGCAATCTGTTAACTGCTATGAATAGCTCTCTTTCCCGTGGTTTCACTGAGAAAGGATTCTAAGTATGTCTGAGACTTAGAATCTGTAACCAAACTCATCAAAGCCTATAGCTAGAGCAAAAAGGAAGTCTAGTTGAACTAAGAACTAAACTGGGCATAAAGAAAGAAAATAAGTGCTTTGGTGCGAATGAAGCTGAACCATGCATGGCATGACTTTTCTGAATATATTGATGCCTGTGCTGCTCTTATCATCTGGAGGGCTCATTTTATCCATGGACTATCACATTTAATATTCTCAGTCATGGCGATAAAGTCACCATAAGAAACTGGAAAAATCTATTACCCACACTTGCTATATTTCTTGAGGCTACAATTACATAGGGTTAAAGAGTCTGCTTTGTCCAGGAGCTAAATATAAAGGAAGTAGTAAATGCATTATTGGGTTCTTCTTTTTATTACCATTGATTGGTTTTGAAAGAGAGAAAAAGAGAGAGGGAGAGAGAGAGAGATAGTGAGAGAGAGAGATTGTTGTTCCACTTATTTACGAATGCATTGGTTGATTCTTGAATGTGTCCTGACCTGGGATTGAACCCACAACATTGGTGCATCGGGACAATGCTCTAACCTCCTGAGCTACCAGGCCATAGCCTGTTGGGTTCTTCTTAAGATTTATTTCTCTTTTGGAATCAGAGAAAATTCAATGCACATATTAAAAATTAGGAGTATTTTATTTAGTTAAAATATCTACACTCTATGTCCACACTCTTGATTCTCAAAGTTGTTCAGATTTTAGTTTAAATCTAACTCTACTATGTACTAGCTATAGTAGAATTTAGCAAAATAATTCAACTTGCTAAACTTCAGTTTCCTCATTTGCAAAATGAAGTGAACATTATTTGTCACTAGAGGCCCGGTGCACGAAAATTCATGCACTCAGGGGGGTCCCTCAGCCTGGCCTGCACCCTCTCACAGTCCAGAAGCCCTTGGGGGATGTCCACAGTGAGCGGACTGAAGCCGCAGTCTGGTCTCCACTGCTTTCTGGTGGCCTCCCTCTGTGGAGGCAACAAGGGGGCTGATTAGGGGACAGCACCAGCCAGTGAGCAGCTGGTGCCCCCCCCCAATCGCCCCTCCGCCGCCACTGGTCACTGCCCCTCCCATCACCATCCCCTCCCTCTGCCCACTGGCACCTGCCTTGGCTGGCCTGGCACCACCTGCTCACCGGCTCTGCCCCCCGCCAACCAGTTGTTCCACTGTTTGGTCAATTTGCATATTAGGTTTTTATTATATAGGATAATTTACTCAAGGATTTCGCAATGGATATAATGTATGAAAAATATTTTTTGCACTATAAATGAAGCAACTAAATAATTATTTATAGTTAAAGCTTAGATTTTCAATTTCTATGTCTATCTCTTTCTCTTTTTTTAAAATACTTGCTGGGTTTTTAAAAAATATATTTTATTGATTTTTTTACAGAGAGGAAGGGAGAGGGATAGAGAGTTAGAAACATCAATGAGAGAGAAACATCGATCAGCTGCTTCCTGCACACTCCCTACTGGGTATGTGCCCGCAACCAAGGTACATGCCCTTGACTGGAATCAAACCTGCAACCCTTGAGTCCGCAGGCTGATGCTCTATCCACTGAGCCAAATTGGTTAGGGCTCTCTATATCTTTTTAATGCACACCAGTTCTATAGCAGGCTGTATAAGCAATACACACAAACAGTTGCTTAATCCTCCAATGATCATCTGAGATACATCTTCATTAAAACCAAGAGGCTTACTTTTGGTTATTTGCCCAAGGTTAATCTGGAATTTCAACCCATGTCTTCCAACATAAAGCCTACCACATCTTTTCCAGGAATCCAGATTGACTTGTATGTATTGTGGTAACAGATCTCAAAGGTTGAGAGTTGCTTGGCTAGTGCCATGGGAAGTATGCAATGATAATGTTTCAGTATACATTGTCAATCTTGGAGTCCTATCAAAAACTTTTCTTACCCAGCTGATTGATACTTGGGAGCCAAGCCCTGGTTCTAAGACAGAACTATAAGGGAAGTGTTCACTGGAGAGTAGACCAGGGACTAAGATTCTTAGGAATCATTTTCTTGGTTGTGATACAGAGTGCAGTGAGCCCAACAGTGTTTCAGTGTTTTTTGCTTTTCAGAGCCAGTGTTTATACACAAGAATCTTGGAATACACTTGTTTTCATTTCATCTGTGCCTGCTTTTTTCAGGAGCAGCACCACTGCCTTCCAAAATCAAGTAAAATGCCTAAGATTATATTAACTTGCATTACACTGCATAACCTGTGGAGAGAACAAATGGCTTTCGGTGACTAGACCGTTGCGTCATTCTACCATCAGAAATTGTGTTTTATCATGAGTGTAACAGTCTACTCATCAAATCTGAATGATTTTCCAGGAATTGAATTTTATGTCACAAAAAGCTTCCAATTTTGGTAGTTAGATAGAGTCAGCCCCTCACCCAATTCTCAATCCTGTTTTCTGGCATGGAATCCGTCCTATATCCAGGAGTGAAGCATATGAATCACTCACAGCCAATCAATCAGAGCATTGTAATCTCCTAACTGCGGTGATTGGTTCAGAATAGGGCATGTGGTCCAACGACAACCAATGAAATTCACTAAAATGTTTTCCTTGAATTTCATAGATTATTTAGTGATATCTGATAGCCTTTAGGCTAGTGCTGCTATAACTTTTTTGACAGAGAAACTAAGCCCTGATAACATTTCCCACAACGTTTGTCATAAAAAATGTTCATATATACAGAAAGGGTAGAGCTATTTTACAGTAATCACATGGTTGCCAACCACTTAGATTCTAAAATTAACTTTACCCCACAGTTGGTTTTTCATGCACCCATTCATCTATTCATGCTTCTCTCCATTCATCAGTCCGTTTTAAATCCTGAGATATATCAAAGGAAGTCACACATACAACTCGGATTACATTTACTGAGCCTTGTATTTGTCTATAATGGAAGACAGAGCTTCTACTTGGATTTCAGTTGCATGAATTAATAAGTCCTCCTCTTTCCTATACCAGCTTGATGTAAGTGGTATCTTTATGAGGTTTTGTGTGTGTGTGTGTGTATGTGTGTGTGTGTGTGTGTGTGTGTGTGTGTGTTTAACCTATTGAGTTTTTAAAATAGCATGGTGAGTTTTTAAATGAATAGTTGTGCATAATTGGGTCATTTCCTCCTATCCTTCCATGTTCATAAAAAGTGAGAATAATGAAGAACGGTGCTCAAAAATTATTCCAACAGGTTCACTGTAGTGACCCTGACAACATATCTCCATGAGTCATTCCTAGAAAACATACATTTATTTTCAAAAAAAATCTCTCCATATGGTTAAATTTGTTTTAATGAGCCAATACTTTCTCTTATTGTAATAAAATATATTTATTGTAAATGCTTTTAGTGAGTGGTACTGTAGATGATTTTCCAAATTACTGAGAAGGCTATTTTGGACTGCAGCCGTTACTAAGTCTGCAAATGAGGATGGAGTCCACACTGTCCAATTTCCAAAGCCTACACATCACAATGGGAGCGTGAAGAGATTGTGAAAGATCAAATATTGGTTGAAGGGACTTCTAACAATAAAATTACTGCCTGCGAATTTTTCCAGTGTGAAACTTTGAAATATCTTTTGTTTGGCCAGAGAGCTCCTATAAATATATTTTAATGTTTGCAGCCAATATTTGAATGTTTTGAAAACTTCTATATTTCTTTTTTTTTTTTTTAAATTTTTTTTTTTATTGCTTAAAGTATTACAAAGGGTATTACATATGTATCCATTTTATCCCCCCGCCCTAGACAGTCCCCTAGCCTCCCCTATCACCCAGTGTCTTATGTCCATTGGTTATGCTTATATGCATGCATACAAGTCCTTTAGTTGATCTCTTACCCCCCTACCTCCTGCCCCCCAACCCTCCCCGGCCTTCCCGCTGCAGCTCGACAATCTGTTTGAGGCAGCTCTGCCTCTGTATCTATTATTGTTCAAAAGTTTGAAAACTTCTATATTTCTTCATAAATATTTTATGGCCTTTCACAGCTGATGCTATGTAAGTATGTGATACATCTGCATGATACTTAGTAGAACAATCTCCATGAAAAGATGAAAGGATTATTTTCTCTTAAGGCTGGTCTTGCAGAGGCTAGCTAAGTAAAATCATTACAAATGCATGGAGTCTTCAGTCACTTTCATTAGGGTTATTGCACGTAGCCTGCCAGAAGTCAGAGGTCACCCCCCAAATCTCCCATTTCTTTCTTTATCTCTAACTTAATGTCAGCAAATGAAAATTCAGTGGGTCTTCTTTACACGCTAATAATTTCATTCATGAAAGTACTTGTCAGTAGTACTTGGGATTTTCTATCCATAAACTACTTTTTTTTTTTTTTTACCCCATGCAGCATAGAGGATCATTTTACTGTACTGATAAAAAATAATGCTTTTTCAAATACTTATTTTTTAACGATGGATAACTCTGTAGCAGGCAGTATTCTAAGTACATGTTGTCTTATTATACTTATTTTAAAATTATTTTTATGAGGCAAGAATAATATGAGATTTACCTTCACAATAAAATTTTGAGAATAAAATATAGTATTATTGACTATAGGGTCAATGTTGCACAAAAGATCTCTAGGGCTTTTTCATCTTCCTTAATTGGAACTTTATGCTTGTTGATTAACTCCCCACTTACCCACCCCTCTATTGCACTCCTTGATTCTATAAATTTGACTATTTAGACATGTCATATTAAGTGGAATCATAAGCAATATTTGTCTTTCTGTGGCTGCTTATTTTACTTAGCATGATGTCTTCAAGGTTCATCAAGTTGTCACATATTGCAGAATTTCTGCCATTTTCAAGGCTGTATAGTATTCCATTGTATGTGCATACCACTTTTTCTTTTGCCATTCACTTGTCAATGAACATTTCAACATTTTGGCTATTGTAAATAGTACTGCAATGAACATGGGATATTTCCTTGACATCTTAATTTAAAATCTTTTGCATAAATATTCAGAACTTTAATTTCTGGGTCATATAATAGTTTTATTTTTAATTTTTGGAAGAATCTCCATGCTGGTTTCCATAGCAGCTGCACCATTTCTTCTGCACAGCAAAGGAAATAACCAACAGAGTGAAAAGGCCACTGCCAAATGGAGAACATATTGGTAGACCATATATTCGAGAAGGGGTTAATATCCAAAATATATAAAGAACTCCTACAGCTCCATGGCAAAAAAAACACACAAACAAACACCCCACTAACAACCCAATTTAAAAATGAACTAAGAACTTGAACAGCTATTTATCCAAAGAAGATATATTAATGGCCAACAAATATATGAAAAAATTGCTCAACATCACAAATTACCAGGGAAATGCAAATCAAAACTACAGTGAGATAGCACCTCATACCTGTCAGGATGCTATTATAAAAACAAAACAAAACAAAAGACAAGTGTTGGTGAGGATGTTATGAATATAGAATTCTTGTTTGCTATTAGTGAATATTGTAATATTTAATATATTACTCTAATATTTTAAGATAATTATTATGCCCCTGTTTTACAGATGAGGAAACCGTAAAACAAATTTAAATTATTTAATATCACACAGGTAAAACTTGTGACATAATTGACATTAAAGACAATGACCTTGACAAATATGTTTTCCAAACAGGAAAACATGGAAATCAGCAAGAAAATATCTGCAAACACTGCAGAGGCCAAAGCCACTTGGTGTAAGAGATGCTTTGCTTGATGTGAAAGCCAGACACTCTCTGCCTATGATCACATCAGTCTCCTGCCGTACTGATGTGAATGGCAGAAGCTGCTCATAACGTGGTCATAGCACTCTAATTGTCCTTAATGTAAAAATAATGCCCTATTATAGAAGTCCAAGCATTAGGCAGAGTACTAGCAGAACCCACTGAAAACAGACAGTCATTCAGGAATCTATAGACTGAGTTTGAAAATATTCTGGAGAGAAGTATTGTGAAGGTTAGAGTAAAAATGCAAGTGCCTCTGGACATAATGCATTAAAAAGCATGAGCAATGCTTAACACATACACACACACACACACACACACACACACACACACACACACTAGAGGCCCAGTGCATGAAATTTTATGCACCTGTGGAGTTTCCTCAGCCCATCCTGTGCCCTCTCACAGTCTGGGACCCCTCGCTCCTTACCACCCGCCTGCAGCGGAGGCGGGAGAGACTCCTGCCACTGCCACTGCTATCGCCAGCCATGATCCCGGCTTCTGGCTGAGTGGTGCTCCCACTGTGGGAGTGCACTGACCACCGGGGCAGCTCCTGTGTTGAGCGTCTGCCCCCAGTGGTCAGTTGGTCAGTTCGCGTCACAGCGACCAGTCATTCTGCCATTCAGTCTATTTGCATACTAGGGTTTTATTATATAGGATATATATATCTATAATAATAAAAGCATAATATGCTAATTAGACCAGATGTCCTTCAGGAGGTCCTTACGGATGACTTTCCAGATGAAGCCAGGGCTGCGAGGGAAGCCGGGGTTCCAGGTTCCGGAAGGAAGCCAGGGTCCTGGGTGAAAGAGGGAAGCCAATGCTGGCAGCTAGGGGAAGGAAGGCCTACTCTTGCATGAATTTCATGCATTGGGCCTCTAGTATACTAAATTTGTACATGGGTAGGGTTCCTAGGCCTGGCCGGCAATCAGGGCTGATAGGGCCTTCCAGCTGCCAGCCGGGGCCTCCCTTCCCTGGCTGCTGGCTGGGGCCTTCCTTCATTCTGCGCTGCCCCCTGGTGGTCAGCACACGTCATAGCGAGCGATCGAACTCCTGGTCTCCTGGTTGAACTCCTGCAGGAACACTTTGCATATATATAGATTATTTATTTCAGAGAGGAAGAGAGAGGGGGAGAGAGAGAGAGAGAGAGAGAGAGAGAGAGAGAGAGAGAGAGAGAGAGAGAGAGAGAAACATCAATGATGAGAGAGAATCATTGATCAGCTGCCTTCTGCAAGCCCCCTACTGGGGATTGAGTCCACAAATCAGGCATGTGCCCTGACTGGGAATCAAAACATAACCTCTTGGTTCATAGGTCGACCCTCAACCAGTGAGCCACACCAGCCAGGCAAGCAATGCCTATTTTTTAGTGTTTTAATAATAGTAGCCAATAACTACTATTTTTTCCCCAAGGGTGATTTGGAAAGAAGAAACCTAAACTATTCTGGTCAATTAGAACTGGCTAGTCTGTCTTTTGTTCTTTTGAGCCAGACATTTGACAGGCTGGCGTGACTGCACACTGTTTCCCTCTACCTTTATGCACTTATCTGCCAGATGCACCACCTCCATGACCCTGAGCTGTGGGAAGAGGACGAAGGTGAGCTGGCAGCTGGTGACGGCAGACACACTCCGTTATGAGCTTAGGGGGAATGAATGGTGAACTTGCCTGACAAAAACTGCATAGCAGACCTTAAAAACAGTCACAGCATTAAAATATAAACACATCCCTGGACTCTGTACCATGCCCTCCTTACTGGGTTATCTGCATTACTCCAGCGACTCCGTTAAGCAATGTTTTATGCTTTGTTCTTTAGGTTTCTGTGTCTTAAATACACTCCAGTATTCCAAACTGGTGTAATAGCTGCTTCTTTCAGGGGATGCCAGTGGGAGATGGAATACTGTACATGATTCCTTCAGAGGCAGTGCTGAGTAATTCAGTGGTTCCGTAATATGTTTATTAAACACCTACTATGTGGCAATAATTGGCTCATCTCTATAAATACCATGTAAAACCCAAAGACACAAACTCCTTGCTTCCATTGCAGTTATGGCGTAATGCATAAAAAGACAATCTACAAATGTTGCCCTTTCTTTGGCCAAATTTTCTCCCTAAATCTAAAACAGTTTTATCCAAGAGTAAGGAAAAGTGATTCAGAGTCACTGAGAATAGTCAATCTGGATGATGGTGAAATCCTGGGATGACAAACATCTATCAGACACAATGATGCTTCTCAGCCTGTGCCCATGGCAGACATCACGAATGGGTCCCTGCAACCTTCCTCCCTGATTCACTGTGTGACTCTGCTACAACATGATTTTCGAGACAGGTTCTATCAACTGCTAGAAAAAAGACAAAAAAGATTTGCCCTTTTCTCCTATTCTTGATGTACTTTACTTGATCTTCTTAGCCAAATGTTATCATTGACAACTACGAAGGTCAAATACTTCCCACCGGGTGACTCCGTTTGGGAGGTGCAAAGCTGACAACTGAATTTGAGTCGCCCAAGTCTCAATACAATGCTCTTGTCTATCCCAACATTCATTCTCAGCTCCCTGTCAAGGAAAACCACAAGAATAAAGCATCTTCTGCAGAAGATGCATGTTTTGGAAAAGAGGAGCTGTTATCTATCATGACTGTATACTGAAGTCAGAGTATGGCTCCATACTCCTGCATTTTTTTCTTTTTAAAATTCTGCCTTCTCTAATTGCTTTCTGCCTGGTACTGTAAGAAAAGAGGTCCCGTCTTCATACCCAGAATGAAATTCCTAGATCTCTTCTTGAATTTCACGATTAATGAGATCTAATTCTCAGTATTAGCCTGAGGTGTGACAGTTAAGCATGGAGGAGGTACCTGCCTCTTCTAGGGCACAGGATGCTTCTTACATCCAGAAGTGTTCCCATTTTCCCTTAGATTTCCCACTTGAATTTTATATTCCAGACGAAATGAAATAAGCCCCATCTCCCATTGTATAATTGAAGAAAATAAAATGAGTAGTTTTATATTGTGGTTGTGCTTTTCAAAACTTCTTCCAAAACACAGTCCCAACCCACCACAAATGTCTTAGCAGCTGCAGCTGGAAGACTCCTGAGAGACCTGAGGCGATTGCCTTCCAGAACCTGAGAAACCATTGTCAAAAGGACTGGGAAAACGTAAGTCAATGTATTTCATCTCAAGCCACATTGTTACTTCCCATTATCAGTCTCAGTGACATCAAAAAATTAGAATCTTATAATCAGGTTTCCCAACAACAGTGGATGGAGGTATTGGTTGTGGTAATGAGATCATAGGGGATATTTAAATCACATGAGAACGGGTAGTCATTCATGCTTTGGACTTTGGTATTCTTCGGTTCTTCTACAATTCACTAGTGCAGTCATTGAGCAAGTAGGTAAAGTCTTCTGCACCTGTATACTAGCTGGGAAGGTGGGTAATAACATTAACTCAGAGCGTTATATAAAAAGATTAAGTGTAAATTTACTAAACATCTATACTGACACATACAGGGATGGGCAAAAGTGGGTTTACAGTTGCAATGCAAATAAATAATACAATAATGAATAAATGTAATACAAGAATAAAGCTGTGTACTCACAACTGTAAACCTACTTTGGACAACCCCTATAGTGCATAATCATTGAATACAAATATTGCTTAACTTTCTAAAAATTTTTGAAGAGATAGCTCTTCCCTTGTAGGGAATAAAAAGGAAACCGTGTCTCATGTGATTTTCAAAACTGAGAATTTGTTGTATCTATAAAGCATTCCATAACCCTGCATATAACACTTTCCTCTCTGGGATATTCATCTATGTCTGGCATGACAACTCCTCAGAATCTCATTTGCAAAGGTCAAAGTGGATAGAAGAGGGACAGAAAAGGGAGTGCGGCTGTTAACAAGTAATGATAAGTTAAGGAGAAGGCGATGGATCATGTGTGTAGGAATGCTAATGAGCCCTTTGCCTGATCCTCTTCCCCATGCTAGCATCGCGCTTGGCCAACAGTGCCTTCTCCTTTCTCTGCTGGAATCAGAAATTGCTATTAAGGCCCAGATGGTGTGGCTCAGTGGTTGAGCATTGACCTATGAATAGTTCAGTTCCCTGACAGGGTACATGCCCATGTTTCACGCTCAATCCCCAGTGGGAGGTGTGCAGAAGGCATCGGATCAATGATTCTCTCTCGTCATTGATGATTCTATCTCTCCTTCCCTTACTCTCTGAAACCAATAAGAAAAAAAAAATATATATATATATATATATATATATATATATATATATATATATATATATATATATATATATTAAAAAGATCCCACCAACTAATACCATCACTTTAGGGGGGTGGGAAGGGTAGGCAGGATTTCAACATAAAAAAAAGCAGTATTAAGCTATTTTGCAAATTTTTGCTGGCTCCACATTGCAGGCCATTTTTGTAAGCGGGTTTTAAAGGGCTTTTACGTTCATTATCATTTAATTTATTATTTAAGAATAAGGAGCAGGGCTACCTCTACTCTTTGGTTATTTTCCATCTATGTGTTTCAGTGCCATTCCCAGCTCTGAGTATTTAACTCTAATTTCTCACTCAGTGACAAAACTCCAGATTTGTTGGAACAATTTTGGCATTCAAAACGAAAAGGGCTCCTTACATTACTGCGAAGCAAGGTACCCCACGGCCCTGATGAATTTCCTATTTCCATATGCACCAGATTTTCACATGCTGAAATATTTCTTATGGGAACACGAGAAAACAGTTATAATTAAACTTAAGTAGGGAAACTATATTTAACTCACTCTCTGGGATATGTTCTGGAGAACTAGCCTTGGAGGCAAGTCCTCCATTAGCAGGCACGGGTGGGGGGGGGGGGTCAGAGAGGTACCTTGCCCATCCCCCATCAGTTAGCCTTTATACCATCAGTAGGGGAACAAAGACAGTCTTATCCTGGCAAAAGCAAAGAAAAAAAGGACCTTCATTTTGCCCATGTCCACATTCAACTTTCAAGCAATACATATATTTCCTGGCCAAGACAGAAGTACATTTGCTTCATTTACAAAAATGCCATCTTACTCAGGAATTAAAGACAAGAATTTGCTAAAGAATCATCTGGTACTTATATTTGCTTTGTGGAAGGAGGTAAAATAGTCATCACATTCTGAGAAAGAAAACAAAAGTTATCAATTGCCCTCTCTTTTTTTTTTTTGATCCAGAAAAAGGAATTTTTATTAGTCAATTACTCACACCAATGATATTATGTTTCTATTCTATTGTTACAAATTACCACCAGTTGAGAAGCATGGTTTATTATATTATAGTTATGGAAGTTAGAAATCCAAAATGATTCTCACTGAACTAAAATCAAGCAGGGATAAGTTCCTTCTAGTGGCTCTGGAAGAATATCCATTTTCTTCCCTTTCCCCATCTTCAAAGCTAGAGAATTATGGCATCTTCAAATCTTTCTCTGAATCTCACCTCCTCTTCTGCCTCCCTCTTCTAATGAGAAGGGTTGTTGTGATTGCATTGGATCTACGTGAACAATTCTGGATCATCTTCCCATTTCAAGGGGAGATGATTAGCAACCTTAAGTCCAATTGTACCCTTACCTCCATATCATATCCATAACATGTTCACACAAACATCTATTGGTGGTAATTATTCAACCTACCATTCCTATTGACCAAACATTACTAGATTTTAGTTTAGTTGTTTAAAATAAGTGTAGGCAAAGGTGTGCCTAGCACTGAGCTAGAATGAAAGAGTGATGAGAGAGGGAAGGGAATGTGTTTACCGTCAGTGGATTTAAATTAAATTTAAATCCATTTAATCTATTATATTATGTAGTTTCCATAAGTGAGGCTGAATGTTACTGGGAAGAAGAGACTTGAGGTTTTGCCTTATTTTCACCAAATGATACCCTTGCATAAACATATTTTTTGTTACTTCATTCACTTATACAAAAATGGAGTAAAACATGTTTTGATTATAATGGTATTTCATGATCCAAAATAAGTTTTGCTTTACCTAAGAATTCCAAATATAAAACTGTACTTTAGCAGGAGATGGTTTACCTGAAAGGTAGGAAACCTGACCCTAGGTTAATTGTATTTCTAAAATTTCGATATGTTAACTGCTTAAGAGAACAATGACCATAAAAGCAAATTGAGTCTCTAATGTACAGGCTATTACTTAGAGGAAATGAATGAATTTGCCACATATTTTATTTTGAATAAGCTTTTAAAATAATTGGCTTATGGCTGTATCAACTGTCATGATAAAAAATATGGCTACGAGAATCAAAACAATAAACCAGACAAAGAAAGAGAGATGAAACCACAAGCGTAATGTTTACTGAAGCCAGACACAAGCAATTACGTACTAAAAGTAAGATTATAAATTGTGTATATTTTTATTAAATGCAAAAGAAGTCAGGATGGCTGTAGGGTTTAGAGGGTGCAGAAAGGAAACACAAGCATAAGAAGGGGAAAATTCTGGGGTACGGATAATGTTTGTGTTTTGTGTATGTGAATGGTGTTGAGGCAGGTTAGTAAGAAACCAGGAAGATTCCCTGGCAAGTGGAATGAGAAAAATAACTGAACAAACAGCTGGAATGGTTGAGCAATCAACAGCCAGCTAATAAATGGTGAAGACTCTATCTTCCCTAACTGATGGTGCCTATGAGCAGATGATTTAAATCACCACAGTCAGGAAGGCAGATAAGAAAAACCAGTGAGACCCAGACTAATCCAAGATAGAGGAAACACTGACCAGAGAAGACCCAAGGCTCATTATACCATCATTATAATGAAAACTGACACCACAAGTAGGACCGCCACCCTCCCCACCAGGGGATAAAGGCCATGACACTTCTGGAAAGGACCATATTAGGAACAAGAACCCCTCCCAATCAGAAGGCGCAGTCAGAATTTTGGTTCACAAAGTTCATAAACAATTCCCCTTGGAAACACATTAAAATCCCAAGAACTGACTGACCATGTGCACAGCTTTCTGGTGAATTGCCATGTCTGCTCAGATGCATCCTTTTGCCTCTCTCACAGCAGTGCCTACACCCTGGCTGCTTTTTACTACCTGAATTCAACTTGCATTGTTCTCACTGCAACTCAGCCATGAAATTTTTCCTGGGTGAGTCAAGAACCAGGAGGTTTCATTACACGTGAAATGTCCTGGACTGTGTCGGGGCAGGGCCAGCCGCTAGCAGGAAGCGATCCCCTAAAAGTGCCTGCATGAGTGTATTTAGCTGGTGGAAATGTATGGTGTTAGACAGTTATAATATGTGTAGTTTTCAGTATGTATAACCTTTCATAAAATTTCAAAAAATGTGTTTACCTGAAGATAAGAAAAATCTATACATTTACCATTGTATCGATTATAAATATTAAACACCACATATATACACTTTAATCATCATAGTTACAACAGTTATTCATCACTCACTAACTTTTCCCCAAGTTATAAAAAATGCATCATGTAATAATGTTAACAGAATTTTATATGTGTATATGTATGTATTGAGAAATTCCTGTAAATCTGAGAGAGGCTTATGGGAATATCACCTGAAAGTATTTGGGGGAAAAAAATCCAAGAAACTGAAGGGCAGAATTGTGATTCTGTTCTTTGAATAAGCTTGGTTAACACCATTTATTTTTCTTCTTCGGTTCTTTCTTTCCCAAATTGCTCTCTCAAGTTGAGCTGGGGTATCACCAAAGCAAGTTAACTCTACCTCTTTAAGTCAATTATATGTTCATAACAAGCACTGATTTCTGAAAGGGCATGTGTGTCTCCAGGATAATCTGTACCCCCCGGCTCTTACAGGACATCAGGCCACTGTGACAACTTCGAATAGCCACTCAACAGTCCAGCATATCACACAGTGGGGGTATGTTAGAATGGGAGATTAAACATCCTGCCTTTTAAAACAATCTAACTACAGGAGGGCTGAGGTGGTCATCAGTGTACAAGATCTTTTAGTCTGTGATGAGCGCAGTATAACAAACATATTTCACCAGGGTCTTTTGCCTATTCTGTGGGCGAACCCAGGCAAGTGATTTGTTCTAGGACTAGCAGACCAGTGTCAAGATGGTAGGTAGGCTCTTGTGGAGAGCGAATTTTTTACAGGTCAGGTGGTGAGGGAAAATGTAATCTGAGATTTAGAGGATGTTAGTTCTTTTTTTGTTTCGTTTTGTTAATCCTCACCTGACGATATTTTTTCTATTATTATTATTATTATTATTATTATTATTATTATTATTATTTTGAGAGAGTGAAGGGCGGGGGAGAGGTAGAGAAACATCAACATGTCTCAATTGATTGTCTCCTGATCAGGGTGGGATTGAGCCTGCAACCAAGGTACGTGTTCTTGACCAGAATGGAACCCGGGACCTTTCAGTCTTCTGGCCAATGCTCTATCCACTGAGCCAAACTGGCTAGGATGAGGATGTTAACTTAGCTAGAATGTGAGAAGACTAGATAACATGATTTTGAGATTCATATACAAAAGTGTGTGCATCAATGAAACCACAGTATCTTCCTGCAATAAAGATTGTGGGGGCAAATAACACATTCTGTGCTGCCTATGGTATTCAAGGTATTAAATAATTTTCTGAAATCTTGGCTGTTCCTTTCTCACTAGACTTTGCCTTTCATCAGTGAGGAGTGATGAATACCCAGCATATGGTAGACACCCTAATTTATGTGTTAAAATAATAAGTGAATGAGCGAGTGAATGGATCAAACCAAACTGAAGGGAGCATATCTATGTTGGTGACTCTTATGCCATCTGTTATGGAAATGTCTGGGCTACAGGCACCTGCTTCAAAATCAGTGCTTGGGTTCAATGACTTTGAACACTTTGAAAGTAAACAAAACTGATCCATGGCAAAGGGCTCCCAGGAGGACTCTATGGCCTTAATTAATCATTTGGGAGGCCTGAATCCTGCCTGACAAGAACTGGGAATCTGAATAACCTGAATTATTATACTTTTGTAGTATATCCATACACATGCATATTTCGGGGGGGGGGGTGTGCGAGGGGAGCGGGATCGACCAACATAATAGCTAATTCCTGGACCGCAAAACCAGAGTCACTATGGTTACTAACAAACTTAAGAGAATCCCACATACTTGTCAAATCACAAACGTCACCATACCCAGGGGACCACCCAAGGAAAATTAGGACAATTCTTATTTTTAAAGCAACCATGTACCTCTATTTACAAAGCATTTGTTGTGATTCGCCATGTTTAAAAGGATGGGTAGCAAAGGGTTGAAGAGAATCAGAGTCTTACTTTTTGAGACTCATTGTGCAGTATCTCCTTTATTAGTTTTACTTTTTATTTTTTTATATTATTTTTTTAAATAGTCACCAAAGATATGTTTTTTACTGATTTTAGAGAGAGGGGAAGAAAGAAAGAGAAACACTGATGTATGAGAGAAACATCCATCAGCTGCCTCGCGCCCCCACTAGGGATCGAAACTGCAACCTAGGTATGTGCCCTCCCTGGGAATCGAACCTGCAAACTTTCTGTGCACAGGATGGCACTCCATAGGAGCCACAGGGGCCAGGGCTATGCAGTATCCCTTTTAAAGTATCTAGTGTAGAGTTCAGTCAAAGACATGGTCTTCGGAGGACCTATGTTAAGCCAGACATTTTCATAGATATGGGCACTTAAACGCAAATATGTTATCATCTTTGTATTGGAAACATTTTCTGTCCACCATCTGCCTGAAAATTGCACGGTGTAGACCACACACTTCTGTCAAACCGGGCTGAGTGGCATTATCCTTCCCAGCAAAGAAAAAAAAAATCTCACTTTGGCCTTGAAAACCAGCCATAACTATTCTCAAATTAAACCTGCCCTCCACCTTCTGGTGGCCTGGCAACGTATTTAGCAAATGCAGCACAATCCAAGATAACTCTAATTCTTTGGAAACTCTCCAGTGGCTTACCAGAAAGAATACTTCGCTGAAATGGACAGTCCTTGGCAGGCAGGGGCTGTGACCACTCTTCAAGGTTTGCTTTTCTGTCTGGTCGTTGGCTGAAAGAGAAGAGGGGAAGAGGCCTTCTTAATACAGCCTTCAGACAGAGCACGTGCAAGGCAGAGCAGCTGGGCAGGCTGACGTTCACATCTAAGCTTCCAGCTAGAGCCAAGAGAGCCTGAGCAGTGGCAGTGGTTTTGCTTCTAGACCAGAATCTAGAAGGACAGAACCTGAAAATAATTGTATGAGCAGGAACGTTCAGCTGATCCAGAGGAAACTAAGTCGAATCCCTCACTGGGTTGGCTCAACACACACACTTCTATAGAGCTGGTTTCGGAGTCCGTTCTGAGGCTAGACCTGAATCACCAGTGAAGTCACTTCTGAGCTCAGGAAGAGAGCCTGTGATGAATTTTTATATCAATTCTGAAGAGAGTCAGAGGCTAGGTTCACATCTGGAGCAGCAGAGAAGTTGTTGGCATGGGCTCTGCCAGCAGGCGTAAGTGGGTTTCTGTCCTACGGCCACTTTCTGACTCTGGGTATTTGAACAGATCAGCTAAGCTATTTCTAGGTTTCTTCATCTATAAAATTAGGATGAGGAGTCTTTGCACCCAGTTATAGTATTGTGATGCTTAAGTGAAAACAACTAAATACCTCATATAAAAGAGACTTTAAAATTCAAGTATATTTATTCTTATATTATTATCCATCTGCTCTCCTATCTACCTCTAAGTATACTATATCATTATATTAATAGTAAAAACTAAGAGATGCTGAGGACATGCTATATTCCAGGCATACAGCTATCTGATTTTTATTCATTTCCTCACTTAATACAATATTCCTACAAGTTAATTTTCTAATCTACTAGGTAACAAAATCTATTATTTTCTGACCTTAAGAAAAGAAAAAAAATTAGGTTTACATACTTAGTGCTAGGATATTATTTGAATTCAGATAAAGTGACAATAGAGAATGTCATTCAAAGATACTACTACATCCTTGGCAGACATTTCAGTGACAACCTCATAAAAGGCACTGAGAACCTCCTAGCTAACCATGCTAACAAGATGCCAGAGCTTTAGAAACTAAAGGAAATAAGACATATTTGTTGGTTTAGGCTACTGAGTTTGGGAATAATTTAATACACAGGAATACGTTACATACAATTCAAACCCAAGTTTTAGCTTATGAGCATCTGTAAGAGAATCCAAGATTAATTTGTTGTCTGCTTTCCAATTCTTCTTCCTCACTTTCTTAATTAATTCCATTCATTTGTTCCTTCCTTTTATGTAGAAAAAATGGTCCTTTATTATGGTCATTATTTTGCAATATATGTAAGTCAAGTCACCATTCTGTGTACCTTAAAATTATATAGTTCTGCATGTCTCAATAAAGCAATAAAAAATGGATCTCAAACTCTTCAAAATACCAGAACTTTCTTCTTTTTCTTTTCTTGAACTATGTGGAATCTTAAAATAAGATGTAACCTGAATATGTTATTGTAATAATTTGGTGGCTAGGACAGAGGTGGTGTTAACTTGTAAAAAAACACACACAGAAAAACACAAAAAACAAACAAAAACCCCTCATCTTCTGTATATACAAAAGGCTAATATGCAAAGTGGCCCCCCAGGAGTTCGACTGGGAGACTGGGATTTTGATCACTCACTATGACGTGCACTGACCACCAGGGGGCAGTTCAGAATGATGAAAAGGCCCAACCGGCAGTGGGAAGGCCCAGATCAGCCCTGACCGCCAGCCAGGCCTAGGGAGCCTTACCTGTGCATGAATTTCATGCACCGGGCCTCTAGTTAAGAATAAAAGATAAGCTGCTTTCTTGATCTTATATGGTTTCCAGTTCAAGGAAGAGGACACAGCAAAAGATTGATACTGATTTGTTCAGATTTACGAAACCGTAGGAAAATAGGTTAGTATAGGAGGCACCTATTATATACAAATTGGTAATTCTTGCTAAAAAAAAAAAAAAAAAAGTCTTGGTTACATTATGCTTTTCTGTTCATCCTGTCTATGTGTAGAATATCTTATGGTCTACAGAGGAATACTATATTTTGAGTTTAACTTTGCTCTGTATAGTTTTAAGTTGATTTACTGATGTACCACTTTATAGGGACAATGAATAGATACAAAAATGTACACTTACATGCATTTCTTCTCACTTTCTGCCTAACCTATAGCTTGTGATTTATTTTACGAGAACATTGAGACTAATCTGCAGTATCCTTTATAGACCACAGAGCTCATCTCCATACTGACAACAATTGATACCAATCCTTCCTATGGTGTTCTTATGTGTTCCCACAAAAAAAACTGTCACTGTGCAAACCCATGTAGACCTTATTTTATATTGCATTTGGGTCTGCATCTTGTGGACAAGCTTAGATTCCACTCTGAGGCAGAGCTGTGTTAGTTCCCGCCGTGGGAAAGATGCATTACATTTCTGATTATTGGTTTCTCCCAAAAGACTGGCCTGTGAACAATCGTCTTCCCCACTTCAGAGCTATTGAAAGGAGTGAGATAATATCCTATGAAGTGCTAAGTCCTCTGTTTAATAACTAGAAACAGAAAATGCCTATTAGCTGTGGCCAGCAGAGAAGTAGGGTAGGGCAGTAGTTTTCAAGCATTTTCACCAGCATCCACAGTAAGAAATACATTTCATAAAGTGACCAACCTCCACCGCCCCCCACCCCCCAAAAAATTATTATGAAGAGTCAAGTATGGCCCAGCTGGCATGGCTCAGTGGTTGAGCATTGACCTATAAACCAGGAAGTCATGGTTCAATTCTTGCTCAGGGCACATGCTTGGGTTTCGGCTCAATCGCCAGTGTGGGGTATGTAGGAAGCAGCCAATTAATGATACTCTCTCATCATTGATGTTTCTATCTTTCTCTCCCTCTCTCTTCCTCTCTGAAATCAATAAAAATACATTTTTTAAAAAAGAAAATACCTATTAGCTTTCCATTCCTAAGAAATGCAGTGGGAATTATTTGAGCTTAGAACTTCTACCAAGAAACTGCATTTCTTTATCTCTTTATTTTTTTGAGAGAGAGAGAGAGAGAGAGAGAGAGAGAGAGAGAGAGAGAGAGAGAGAGAGAGAGAGAGGAAGGGAGAAGGATACAGAGATAGAAGCATCAATGACAGAGAAACATCATCTATCGGTTGGTTGCCTCCTGCTCACCTCCCACAGGGGATCAAGTTCACAACTTAGGCATGTGCTCTGACCAAGAATTGAACAAATGACCTCTTGGTTCCTGGGTTGATGCTCACTCAACCACTGAGCAACACTGGCCAGACATGACTGCATTTATTAATTCTTTCATTCATCAAAAACTGACTCTTTGTTACCTGTGATACAATTAATCATCAGTCTCCCCTATGAGATGAGCTCATGGAGAGCATGGTCTTTTTCTTAATCACCTTTGGATCCAGAGCATCTTCTATAGGACTCAGTGCCCAAGTGCAATGATAAATGATCTGATAGGTGTTTGGGAAGATTACCATGAGCACTCAAAAATAGAACCTATTGATTCTACCTGGTGGCTTGGCTTCAATGGGAGAAAGAGAAAAATATTGGAGAAGTAGTCCAAACATTGACGACACTCAAGCTGAGTGTAAGGTAGACAGGGTTTGAGGTTCCACAAAACAATGATTCTCTAATACGAATTAGTGGCTTTTTGCTCTCAGGGTAATATATATTTTTAGGAATTGACAATATGGCACAGTGGGAAAGAGGCTAAAGGTAAGCCCTTAAAATAAATTTAATTGTATGGCCAAGGATGTATTTATGTGAAGAATAGTATATTAGAACCAGTAAAACATTTTAATTTAGCCCAGCCTTCATGGCTCAGTGGTTGAGTATTGACCTCTGAACCAGTTCATGGTTTGATTCCACATTAGGACATATGCCTGGGTTGTGGGCTCAATCCCCAGTGTGGGGTCTGCAAGAGGCAGCCAATCAATGATTCCTTCTCATCATTGATATTTCTCTCTCTCTCTCCCTCTCCTTTCCTCTCTGAAATTAATAAAAATATATTTAAAAATTTTTTAACTTATACATCTAGAATGTCATTAAATATAGATCTGTTAATTAATCTCATTGATATAGAAGAGGCAGACAAATTGAACAGTATGAACGTTACCCTTGAAGAAAATTTTATGTTATTTTTGGCCACCCAATTAAGTTGAAAACAAAGTACAGGCCTAATTACCACATGACCTATGTCCTATAATTGGAAATATATACTGCAATGACTGTTCAACACATGAGGTGAGACTACCATTTGAAAATCAAACTAGTAAAGTCATTAACACATGAAAAATATCGCTAACCAAAGTGCTTGATGCAATGTTAATGTTAATTCCTAAATGTGAAAATACTCTACAGTCATTCTGGTGAACACCAAATGCTTGGACCTATTTGAAATATTTATTCCTGTAAGACTCTTGACCAATAGCTATGTCTTGAGTCAGTTTTGATGGCAGCAGTATTTAGTGTCAGGGAGATGAAGGTACTTGCTCAAGGCAGCTGAGATTGGGATTTGATATCATATCCACCTGATTTCTCCATATAGAATGATGATGGCTCTAAGAAGACATGCTCTTCTAGTCATATGCTTTTAATCTCTCTCCTGACACCCCCCGACCCTCTTTGCTGTAACACTTTCTGAATCCTGCTTGTTAAGAAGAGGACAAAGCAAGGAGAAAATAAAACCTCACAGCGTAGGTGTTATGTCTCCCTCTTTACTCCATTGATGTTGATGAGAAAAGACAACCAATTATTCCAGAGGCCCTTAGATTGCATGAAACAGGAAATCCTGGCTACCCAGCCTGTCAGTCAGCAGGGTTAACCCATGAGTGTCTGGGTTATCTTTATGGTGACAGCCACAAGTGAAAGAATTCTTCTCCATCAAACCCTAAGCACACAAGAAAATCTAGTTTATTAAATGGTTAAAGTTTTTAAAAAGATAAAAATATAAGGCCAAGAAGAGATGGAGCAATTGGATCGTTAAAATATCATTGGAAAAAGTAAAGTCTTCAAACCTGTGTAGATTATGAAGTTGTTGGAATACATACTCATAAGAAGTCATGAAATAGTATAGTTTTTCCAATTAGTGTTATAAATATAATCCAAAAAATTAGTATTTCTCAAAGTTTGGTTCCAGGACAATCTATTTCAAAATCACTCAGAGTGCCCTATAAAAAAATAAGGATTCCGGTGCTGCCACAAAATATCTACTTCAGGAGGTCTAAAATATCTTGTGGGAGTATATATTTTTCAAGTTCTTAGGATGATTATTAACTAACCAAAAGGAAAAGAACCACAGCCATGGATAGCAAATCACATTCGGCTTGGTGAGTGTGGTTCAATGGTTGAGTGTCCGCCTATGAACCAGGAGGTCATGGTTAGGGGCATGCAGGAGGCAACTGATAGATAATTCTCTCTCCCTTCCTCTCTGAAATCAATAAAAAATATATAAATTTTTAAAAATCATATCTGGAAGATAAAATTAGAACAAGGTTCTCTCACAAGGTAGGAACTTGGGCAAATACTCTACTTTATCATCCATTAATACTGAGTTAAGTCTGAGTTTGAGAGAACATATAATTCTATGGTGGTTGTGAAAATATATTCCCTTTTGCACTTGCCCATAAAAACTGGACGCCGAGTTAGAATTTGACTGTGCCACAGGCCACAGCTGAGGCCTGTAGTCTCATGGATGCTCCAGAAAAACAACACACAGAATATTTGATAAAATTTTAATGGCAGGGAGCTGAGATCAGTGCCTTCTATGCACACAGAGATGCAGAAGGTAGGGGATCTAAGTGTTTGGCTAAATTCTAAAGGTCAAAACCCACTTGCCTGTTTAAGTGAGTTTAATTCAGAAATTCTCCCTCATCCTTCAGAAGCAGCTTTAAAAATTATACATACACACACACACACACACACACACACACACACACACACACACACTTTTTAGTTGATTTCAGAGGGGAAGAGAGAGGGAGAGAGATAGAAACCTCAATGATGAGAGAGAATCATTGATTGGCTACCTCCTGCACACCCCCCTCTGGGGATCTAGCCTCTAACTCGAGCATGTGCCCTGACCAGGAATTGAGCCTTGACCTCCTGGTTCATAGGTCTACACTCAACCACTGAGCCACACTGGCCAGGCCAGAGGAGCTTTTGTTCCGCATCATCATTTCACTCAGAAATCATCCTTCCTCCTTCAGAATTTGGAAACAGCCAACAGCGGCCCTGTGAACATGCCTCCGATGTAGCTTTTATCCCCCTCCTATGATTAATTTTGCAGTGTTTTTTATGTTCCTTGACACAAAAGTCCTGGTGTCTGGAATACAGTATTTGCTTTTTAATGTGTAAGAAAACCCCAAGCTCTCTTTTCAGCCCTCAAAACAGCCCAGCCCAGAATAATACATTCATTGTCTTCCAAAGGAAACATACTTGATGGTGTCTGAGTTGAACAGGGTGCTGGAATGAAAATGAGCCTGCAAAGAAAACGGAATGAAAAATAGGTTTGTTTGGGGTGCCCAGAAGCAAAACCGATCACACGTTCAGGCAAACGCACCTAAAACCTGGCAGCTGCTTCCTACCGAATCCTGCCACCAAAATCAGGTTGGAACTACGGGGAGTAAGACAGAGAAGGGGACTGGCAATGAAGCTGCCAAGGGGAGCAGGACTGATTTTGCGAAGGCCAGTGCAATATAGGATTGGTCTGGACTAAGCACATGCTCCAGTGTCATTTGCCATATATTTCAACACTTCAGAACAAGTATTTCTAGCTACTTTTAATACCAGCTCTGAGCCGTGACTATCTAAATAGACAGTGGGCATTAAACTCACAGGGCTTGCTATTGCCTATAAAAACAATGCCCAGTAGAGTTCGCTTTTATGACCCCCTTGTATTAGGCCCAGAGCCAATGGCGATTCAAGTGTTGCTGTGCCCTATCTGTCAGCACGCGTGGATCCATGGGGATTATTTGTAAGAGAATTTAAGTGCAGGAGCCAAGTTCCTCAGCCATAGTCTAGGATACTAATTCCTTCATTCTCATCCCCGCTGTTGCACCTGTAGCTCTCACAGCATCCTGGGAAGATCCAGGGTAAGAATTCTCACTTTTTCACCTAAAACAATAGGGTTTGTGAATGATTAAGGGGTCCAACCTGCAGAGGCAGTGCCAGGGGATTGCTTAGACACTGGGTGTATTGTTGACCCTTCAGAATTCGACTTATTCTCCGTACCCCAGTCTCCCTTTGAGTCGACTCTTGTGAGAAGGGTTTCCAATCGTCTACTTCAGCATCTCTAGCTGTCACGCTTTCCCTGAAACTACTTCCTGAGCGGAGGCACATGGCCAAGCCCAGCACATCGGATGATGTCTCTTATTTACTTGTTCTTTGCTGCCGTAATTTTTAAAAGTTATTTCTCAATTACAGTTTACATTCGATATTGTTCTGTACTAGTTGCCGCTGAATAGCCACAGTGTTAGAAAATCATGTGCTTTACACAGTGGTCCTCTCGCTGCTTCAAGGACCCACCTGGCCCCATGCGTGGTTATCACATCAGAGGATGTGTTTTCGAACCTTGAATCTTGAGCAAGAGACACAGGGGAGTTTGGAACTCGAAGGTCTTATTCATTTCAGTGACTGCAGCGGAGTCATGGGACCAGCATGTCCTCCTCTCTGAGCTTTGATGAGGAAACTGCTGCCAGGATCCTCAAGCCACTTCATTCCTAGCCTGTGTGACGGGCTTGCTCCTTCAGACCTGTTTTGTTTCTTCACTGATCTCTAATCTTGAAGCTAATATTTGTTCCCCCCGAATCATGGTTCTCATACTTGCCCCTGTTCTGATATAGTGTACCACGACTCTACTTTCTCTAGACAAGTTGAGTATCTTCCCAATGCTAACCCCTCTGCTTCCATTGACTGGAATCTACTTCAGCTGGGATTCCATTTGGCATCAAAGAAGAAAACAAAAGCCTATTGCAATGATGTAAGTAAGTGCTGGATTTATTTATTGCATAACCGTCGATCCTGGAGTACAAAATCCAGAGCTTGTAAGGCGACTCACTGCCAACCATGGCTAAGTGCCTTCTGTTTGGTTCGGAGCATCCTAAGCATGTGTCTTTTCCCCCAGTGCTTACTAGTCGACAGATATGCCTCCCGTTCATTTTAAAGGTGGGAGAGAAAAACATGGATCCTACTTATATTGGAGGAAGATTGTATTTTAACCAGGGAACACTGCTGTCTTGGAAAACAATAAAGATTTAAGAAAGTTAGAAGATAATAATTGGTATATCCCTATAGATTCTGATTGGTAGTTCTGCCCCATTCCATTTTAGTGACTTATGGAGTGCCAGTTTCGGAAGTAATCCTTTAAAGCCTGGCACAGTTCTGACACCCCAACATAAACCTCATAAACACACACACACACACACACACGCACGGCACACTCACACTCACACTCACACTCACACTCAACTTCCTTCCAGGACCTCTTCTGATTTTCTTCTTTGCATTGACTAGTCAATGGGCACAGACAACGGTCAGCCATTGTGCTGACTAGAGGCTGAACAGCCCCCAGCTTGTGCCACATACAGACTACTCAGGCTGCCATAACAAAAGGCCAAATTCTGAGGCCCATAAACACCAGACATTTACTTTTACAGCTCTTGAGACCGGTCAGTACAAGATCAGGGTCCCAGAAAATCTAGTGTCCGCTGAAGGCCCATTTTTGGTTAAGAGACAGCCATATTCTCCCTGTGCCCTCACATGGTGGAAGGTAAAAGGGAGCTCCTGAGGTCTCTTATGAGGCACTAACCCCATTCGTGAGGGCTCCACCTCATGACCCAGTCATCTCCCAAAGCTCCTACTTCCGAGTACTATCCCACTGGAGACTAGGTTTTAACATAAGAATTTGGGGGGGGGAGCCTGGAGGGGACAAACATTCAGTCTACACCAGGTAGTAATTATACAGTTGCCAAATGTTCTATGTGGTTCAGGCAGCTTCTGTAATGTTAAGCACTTTGAGGGCTTCAGGAGTTGACTAATGTGAGTCTGAATTTAAGGGGGAGCTAAGTGAAATGGGGTAAATTGGTGACTCTCTTTGAGGTGCCTTTCTGTACCTGTGGAATGGGACAAGTGGTTCCCACATTCAGGGCTGTTGTGGGTTACCAATATGCATGGCAAGTGAAGTACCTAGCCCCGTGGTCGGCAAACTGCGGCTCGCGAGCCACGTGCGGCTCTTTGGCCCCTTGAGTGTGGCTCTTCCTAAGCCTTAGGCGTACCCTAACTAAGTTAGTAACAATGTACCTACCTATATAGTTTCCGTTTAAGAAATCTGGCTCTCAAAAGAAATTTCAATCATTGTACTGTTGATATTTGGCTCTGTTGACTAATGAGTTTGCTGACCACTGAGCGAGCCCAATGCTCAGCACAGACTGAGTTAGAAAGACATTCTGTTTAGACAAAAGTGGGAAACTTTCTCAGAGGTCATACCCTGAGTCACACAGGCAAGAACTTTCATCCACTCGAGTCAGTTTCATCTGGCTAAATTCTACTAATGTACAAAGATTTAAATCTTCCATCATATTCCACAGAAACATTTCTTGGCTTCCTGTGGAGTCATTTGTGTCTGCACTTAAAAATAACTCTTTGTATTTCTGTCTCCAGAACAGGGCTTGGAGTCTTGGGCAGACTCATTATTTACCCACAGAATTTAACATAATGTCTGCTATGTGGTGGCTATTCCATGAATGTCTGCTTGACTAAACATAAATATCCTATTCACAAATAATCTGCTAACAATAATACATGAAGCCTCACTGTATTCATGCATAAACAAATTGGAAGAAGAAATTTCCACAGTATTGTTGTGAGGACTAAATAAAAACAAAATAAAACCAGGATGTAAAATTTAAAACATGCTTTCTGGAACTCAGCTTTAATTTTTCCTACCTTTAATTTTTAAGCCAATACACCCAGTTGATTGCACTTATAAATGTATGCTTTGCATTTAGCCATATCTCTTAAATGTTAAAGCCTATTACATATACAATGAACTCACTGATCAATGTACAGGCTTCTAAGATAATCAGCATTAATGACATAGATACTTCTGGAGATTTCAGAGAGGATTGCAAATACTTAACATATGTCTTCCACATAAACCTGTAAAACCACACATCGAATGACCTGGCTATTGGTCGCCTCATTCATTCCTTCAGAAGTTCACAAAAGCTAAAATCAATAGTTACCGGAAGGTGAACTCTGTCAACACTAGTTCTACTTTAAGAAATTTAGATATTTAAATCATAACAAATCAAAGTACATATGGACAAATTATCCCGTTTCATGTCTCCACTTAAATTTCAGTGGAAGGAGATTCCTAAGATTTATTAATTCCTATGATCTCCTTCCAAATACAATTAATTTAAGTTTATTTACTCCATTCCTTTTCTCTTTCAAACTTTTTGAAAATTTTATCTCTTTGACTTATACAATCACAAAATCCAGTAGCTCATGCAATTTATTTAGGCAAATCCTAATTATTATTTTCTGCTTTAAAATATTTATATCCTTTAACCAATAATTGCAAGAATTGATCTGAAGACAAATATCAGAGATGCATGCACTGATTTATATTTTAGGAATGTTCTCTGTAAATGCATTTTGGTTATTTGGTTGTATCCATTTCATTCACTACATGCACAGGCGCTCGCACACACACACACACACACACACACACACACACACACTAAAGAATTGTTAAGTGATTTATGGTGAGATCACAAGGTGAATCTATGCAAGCATTTAAATTTATCTGTGGTTTCTTTTTTGTTGTTATTTTGTTTTGTTTTTTAATCCTCACCCAAGGATCTTTTCCCATTGATTTTTAGAGAAAGTGTAAGGGAAGGGGAGAAGACACACACAGAGAGAAACATTGATGTGAGAGAAACACATTGATTGGTTGCCTCCTACACAGGCGCCGACCAGGGCCGCTGGGGATCAAGCCTGTAACTGAGGTACATGCCTGTGACCAGAATCAAACCTGGGACCCTTCTGAGCCAAACCGTGTAGGGCTTGTGTTATTATTTTAACAACTTGGGAAGACCTTTATGACATATTAAAGTTAAAAAAAAGCAAGATATAAATTTCACATGGTTTCAATTATACTATATATGCCACTGATTATATAGGAAAAATACTAAAAGAAAATATACTATAATGTTAACTGTGATGCTAATTTTATAATCAATGTGGTTATGATTGATATTAATTTTATATGCCTTTTGTATTTTCTACAATGAACATGTATTATTTTTATAATAAGAAAAATAAATATTTCAAATGCCACTAACAGGTTAGGTTCATAATACAATTATTAAAATAAATTTCCTTTTTTCCAGAAAGGTCTTTTAAAGAATAGAGAGTTCAAAAAGTAGAAAGAAGTTTCTCTCTTAAAGACTGAGGAACATTGATGTGATGGAAGCTTAAACTCCCTCTAAATTGAAGATGACTTGACAAAACTACCATGATTATTTTTCCCATACTAGATTTCCAAACAAATCTGTGATCTCTCTTGCTATGACCATGTACCTATATACAGCAGAAGACAGCTCAGCCATAAGAAAAGATGAAACACTGCCATATGTAGCCACATGAATGGATCTTGAGATTATCATGCTAAGCAAAATAAGTCAGACGCAAAACATCAAGAACCATATGATTTCATTCATATGTGAGATATAAAGCAGGAAGCAGCAAACAAACAAAATGAACAAACAACAAAAACTTATGGACACAAACATATAGTGGTTACCAGAGGAAAAGGGGGTGGGGAGGAAAAAGTAAAGGAGGTCAAATATATGGTGATGGACAGACTTGACATTGGGTGCTGGGAACACAATCCAATACACAGATGATGTATGTATGGAATTGTACGCCTGGAACTTACATAATGTTATTAGCCAATGCCCAATACATTTAATAAAAATGTTTTAAAAGATAAATAATATGTTGCCCTGGTTGTTTTGGCCATATTCCAGATGATTTACCGGACCGTGTCGATTTTTCACTTCCCAGTGCCAGAGATTGTGTCTGTTTGGGGAAATCAATTGCTATTTTTATATCGATGCCCAAGCAGAGCCGACCCTGCAGGAATCTTTAATTGCTCTTGAGTTTTTACAACCGTTCCTCTAATACAAGGTCTGGATTTCATTTTCACGCGCGGATTCTGTTGTGCGATCTCCGGTGGCCTTTTGCCATGGCCATTGCTTACTACTCTTAGTTCTGATTTTGTTCCTTCTGGACTTGATTTCTTGCTGCTCCCGACACCTGCTCCAGCCTGATAAACTGACAGCATCAACTGTAAATCTTGCCCGGATGCTTTCCTTTCTGGGGGATGGAAAAGAGCGCGTGCCGATGGGTTAAAACACTTTAGCAAACAGCAGGAGTCCTGTCCCTTCTGCTTTGGAACCCTATTCTTTAGAAATAGACATGCTGTTCCTTTGTCTGGTAAACCTTGCCCCCGATGACCTCCCTCCTTTCCGCTGTCTGACACCCCTCCAACAAGCTCCATTCAGGGGACAACTCCTCAAGGCAGCCACTTTGCCCCCCCACCCCCATTCATTCCCAGACCGGACTGAACACAGGCTACCCCGTCTGCTCCATGCTGTTACAGCGGCCTGTGCTCCATTCCATCGGAGCATGACCCCTGCTCTAATCACTTGCAATCATTTGACTGTTTCATGCTATTTCTCATGATTAACAACCGTTTTCTCTTTTTCTCCACTGCAGGCACAGCAAATACTCAATTGAGTATTTATTGAGTCGATGGTCAATGGAGAAGTGACACAGGCCAAAAACAAAGGCAACAGATCTCAGAAAAAGTCCAGGACTCCAGCTGAATGAAGCCAGCTCTGATTCTGACACTTCACAAAGCAGGGATGCAAATGAAACATCTAAGAGTGTGCCTGGGAGCTCCGTGCAAGTCCTGTGCACAGCGACACCCTCCTTGGCTGAGGCACCTGTGTTGGACCCTGGCATGGCCCATGAATATTCTGATTCTAAAATTCCGGCTTTTAGGAACCAGCTGTCCTGAGCAGATTTTACTCAATTTCTGTTTTTGATTTCCTTCGCCTTGGAGAGTTTCGGTGCTGAATTATCATGGCTATTTCTAGCTTGGGGGTATGTAAGGTCTATAATTTCGTTGGAGATGAAGGACAATATTTGGTAAAGGGAATACGTACTTGACTCCAGGTTTTATAAAACATGGTTACCTGTTTCTTGGCCCCTTTTTGTCCACCCCTACCCATGATCAAAACAATATATAAATGATTATCACAATATTTTTTTCCTTTTTGTCATTAATCTTCGTTTTTCCCCTGAAAACTGACCATCTTTGTCTTCAATAATGGGCATGTGGCAGACCCATATTTGAACATGTTATCTATAGTCAACAGCCCCAGGATGACTATAACTGGGACTCTATGTCCTAGGTCGTCTTGGAGATGAGATTTTCTTTTGGTATATGCACCATTTAATGTGTTTGCTTATTTTAAAAATATTTTGATCGATTTCAGAGAAGAAGGGAGAGGGAGAGAGAGAAACATCAATGATGAGAGAAAATCATTGATCGGCTGTCTCCTGCACACCCCCTACTGGGCATCCAGCCTGAAATCTAGGCATGTGCCCTGACTGGGAATCAAACCGTGACCTCCTGGTTCATAGGTTAACACTCAACCACTGAGGCACACTGGCTGGATGTGTTTTGTTTTTATAATAAAATTAATACAGGCTTATTAAATACAATTGGCAATATGGACAGAACTAGGAATAAGTAAAACATACCAACTGTTAGCCCCACCATGCAAATTCAATAATTATTATTTTACAGTTACTTATTCCATTTTTTGTTCTGTGCAGCTTTACATTCTTGATATTATGTTGTACATTTAAAAAATGAATATATGTTATTTAACTTTTCCTCACTCTTCAGGTTCAAATTTCCACACAGCTGCTTGCTAACTGCATCACCTTATTAATTTTCTTAATAAATTTAACTAAAAATTTTTAATCTGGACATAATTATAGGTGTCCCCCTTTTCCACACCCTTTTCCCAACTCTACTCACTCTTGCCTCCCCACCCCTTGGCCTTCACCAAACCACTGTCCATGTCCATGGGGTGTGCACATAGGTTCTTTAGCTAATCCCTTCACCTTCTCTATTCATTTTCTTAAGTTGTATAACCAGTCTGTGGCTCTGCTTCCTCATCTGTAAGGAAGAGATCATAATCAGGGCTACCCCACAGATTCTAAATAGCCTATGAGACAATATGAGTGGAACGCTTATAATAAAAACTTAATGAAAATTATGAACATAGTCATAATAATGAAACATATTTCACTATTTTGATGTGTCAAGTGCTTCAGATATATTTTTCTCCTCAGCAGATGGGAGACAGTACAATGTTATGGGAAGATTGCTGACTTCCAGAAAAGTGAAGTCTGGCTTTGGTGTTGCTACTTAGAGCTGTCTAACTTAGATGAATGCACACATTTTGACATTATACCTCAACCACTTTTTAATAGTAGTATAAAAAAGATGAGTGCTAATGACTTTTCTTGCTCTGTGCCCAGACAAATATGTCAACTCCGAATCATGAGCCTTGCTATAAATTACACCCTAAAGGGGATAGAGAGAAGAGAGAAGAGATAATGAGGCTTCAGTGGGGTATGAATCAAGGCTGGGTGGAAAGACATAAATCCATTTTGGAAACCCTTTTTTAATGCCTCCTACTGGGTTAGGGGTTTAACCTCAGATCATCACCCTCCTTTGACTCATTATTTAACACCAAATATTTATTTTAAATGTTTGTTTACCTTCCCCAAGCTCTCCTACTTTAGAATGGCATATCGCTATTTTTTATTCTAATAGCAAATATTTTATGCCTTATTGAAAGGAATCTGCTACAATGCAAAGATCCATTTTCTGTAGAGAGAAGAGGCATCATGATTAAGAGTGGAAGGAAAGAGTTAAATTGATGAAAAAAAGAACAAGAGACATTGTGAAAGTTAGAGATTTTGGGGGGGGGTAGAGATATGAAATAAGAAGGGAAAGCAGGCAGACGAAGCTTTGGGGCATCTGCATTATGTTACCACAAAAGGGAAGGTGCGTCACACAGCACCTAGATTTTACTGCAGGTGGTAACGTAAATGCTCAATCACCTCCCAGTCAGAATGTGAGACTCCATTCCAATGGGAAAAATAAACACACCAAAAGGAAAGTCAGTCCTCCATAACCTCAGGTTCCACATCCAGAAATGGAATCAACCACACCATCTGCAGTGGTTGAAATTGCGGACGTGGAACCCACAGATGGAGGACTCAGGAGGGGAATTGAGCATCTGGGGATTCTGGTATACAAGGGAGTTCCTGGACCTATCCCCCCCCATGGGTACCTAATGAATGCTGTAAATCTCATCAGAGCAGGGCCAATACATTCTAGGCTTGTCCATTCTTAGTGGAGACTTTGGAAGGATCTTGGAAGGTGCTCCCAAGACACTGAGTTCTCAAGGAAGAAGTCTGTGTGAAGCATAATAGGGTCCAACTGAGCTTTAATGCATTGCAAGTCTTTAGCTTCTCTTTGTGACTCTTGTCAAATTGTTTTAAGATATTCCAGGGAATTTCCATCTGTTTACGCCTGGCAGCAAATCCCATGGAGCCTGTGACTGGGGAAAAGGTCATCGCTTATCCTAAAAGCTAAGCTATCCAGGTTCTTGAAATTTAGATTGTGCTTTGGTCCTTAGTCTGGCTACCAAGTTTAGCCTGTGAGGTTGGGTCTACTTGTTACTAGTATAAATAAAACAGAAATTCAACTCATTTGGTACCCATTATCTTTCTTTTGTTCTAATACATCACTGAAATATAAAATATATATATATAGAGAGAGAAAGAGACACAAATAAAAGGTGTTCCACTCCAAATATTTTCACAAAATATATGCATTCATGTAACCAACCAAATGAAGAAACATAATATTTCTAGAACTGTAGGATTTGCCCACCCAAATGTCCACCTTCATAATCACTAGCTTCCAAAGGGTAACTACTCTTAATAAATTGTTGTTGTTGTTAATCCCCACCCAAGGATTTTTTTTTCCATTGACTTTAGAGAGAATGGAAGGAAGAGGGAATGACAGAGAGAGAAACATTGATGTGAGAGAGACACATTGATTGGTTGCCTCCTGCACAAGCCTTGACCAGGGCTGGAGACTGAGCTTGCAACCAAGGTATGTGCCCTTGACCAGAATCGAACCTGGGACCCTTCAGTCTGCAGCTGATGCTCTATCCACTGAGCAAAACCAGCTAGGGCTATTTCTGTTTTGTTTTGTGTGTTTTTTTTTTAACATAATTTAATATACATGAAACCAACAACCACACTGTGTCTCATTTGTGTGAGATTCATCATTGTTGCTGTCTACTGTAGGAGTCCACTGTTTTCACTAAGTTGTATTAATATACCTTAATGAAGTTGTGTTAGATAGAACCTTAATGAAGTGTTCTATCCTACTGCTGAAAAATCGGTATTGCCATTTTGGAGCTTTAATAAATATTGCGTATATATGCCTTCTTCTCGTATACAAAATTCTTATATATCCCTTAGGCAGTTTACACATGGCATTGCTGAATGAAGCAAAGAAGGAATACATTTGCATAGGACTTCTATTTAAGATATTCATAACAATCAACTTGTACCTGCATTGATTTTTATTTGATTTTCTAAGGGCTCAGAATTCTCAGACACTCCTGTTCTGTTGGTACAAACAGAATTCCTCAGATTATATTGAAGGTATTTTGCTAGGATCTTATTTTATTGTATTTACTTATTTATCTACTAGAGGCCTGATGCACAGGATTTATGCAAATGGCTCAGCCCCGCCGCTGCTTCGTCCAGAAGGTTGTCTGGAAGGATGTACAGAAGGGCGTCTGGTCTAATTAGCATGTTACACTTTTATTATTATAGATTTATTTTATACTAGAGGCCTGATGCACAAAATTTGTGCAAGGGACTCGGCCCTGGCAGCCACAGCTGCCTCAGCCCTCGCAGCCCCTGCTTCGTCCGGAAGGTCTTCTGGATGGTCGTTCTGCTGTTCAGTCTAAGTAGTATATTAGCTTTTTATTATATAGGATAATTGAATCTTTGTTCATTTAAATGTATCTCACATGATTACTTATCCCATAAGGAGAAAAAGGTTATGTATAATATATATAATATGTATAATTATATATATTATTGATTTCAGAGTGGAAGGGGGAGAGAGAACTAGGGGGTGAGAGAGATAGAGAAACATCAATGACGAGAGAGAATAATTGATTGGCTGTCTCCTACATACCCTACACTGGGGATCGAGCTCACAAACTGGGCATGTGCCCTGACCGGGAATCTAACTGTGACCACCTGGTTCACAGGTCAATGCTCAAACACTGAGCCATGCGGGCCAGGCTGGGATTGTATTTTCAAAGCCTGACCTGTATGGGTAACATGGGGTGGGTCAATGGTACACTGTGATACTACTACACTGTGGAGAAAGGTGAGTGAGTTTGCAAGACACTGTCAAAGAGAACTACAGGTCTTCTGCTGTTGTCATTATTTTCTACTTTTCCATCGCACGCTGGAAATAAATTTTAAAAATTGAATCTTTGTTCATTTAAATGTACCTCGCATGATTACTTATCCCATAAGGAGAGAAAGATTATGTTAAAAAGTTGGAAAAGACAAAAAAACAAATTCAGAAAGTCATATGAATAATATAACTACATCTGTGTTTTATCAATAAAACTTGATGAGGCAGAAATTGTATTTTCTCCTGGAGGCTCTGGAGCTCATGTACTCGTAATGCTATGATTGCATTCCTGGTGTCAGGAGCGAGGTTAAAACCAGATCTACTGTGCTATTCACAGCATCAGAGTCCCAATGAGCTGGCAGGGGGTTATCTCTTCTGAGCTGGAAGGATTGAATTTGGGGAAATGAGAAGAGTGTGGGCAGTTCATCTAATTCAGACACCCTGAACACTTTTTACAAAAATAAACATTACCTATGTAAGCAAACTTTTTGTTTTCTCCTAGAGAAGTTTAGTCTGCTCTGTCAGATTGACAATGCATTCTTAGCCTGATTGACAGATACACATGTCTCAAACTGTGGTTCAAGGGCACCTACGTGAGAATCACTTAAAAAGCTAATTAAAATGCAGATTCCCTGGCCAATGATCTTTGGGAAAGGGCCCAGTTACTTGTAATTTTCACTAGCTTCCCCTGGGATTCCGCTATAAGCTAAAGAATGGGTAATGCTTCACCACACCAGTGTTTCTCAAACTTTACCACGTACTAGAGTTACCTGCAGGCCTTGTTAAAAAACAGATTACTGCCCTGGCCAGTTTTGCTCAGTGGTTAGAGTGTAGGCCCATGCACCAAAGGGTCTCATTCCTGGTCAAGGGCATGTACCTTGGTTGCAGGCTCGATCTCCAGCCCAGTGGGGGCGTGTGTGGGAAGCAACCAATCCATATGTCTCTCTCATCTCTCTCTCTCTCTCTCTCTCTCTCTCTCTCTCTCTCTCTCTCTCTCTCTCTCTCTCTCTCTCTCTCCCCCTTTGCCTTCTACTCTATATAAAAGCAATGGAAAAATATCCTCCAGTAAGGATGGAAAGCCGACAACCAAACAAAAACCATAGATTACTTGTCCCATTCCAATGCTCTGGCTTGTCATATACAGGGTGCAGTAAGAATTCATCTGCAGATTTTGGTGACACGAAGATTCTAAGGCTCTAACTTCCAGACATTTTGATTCAGTACATCTGGAGTGGACCTCATACTTTCCATTTCCAACAAGTTCCCAGATGATGACAGATGCTCCTGGGTGGAGGACCACACATCTTGAACTCTGTTGAGCCCTTAGACCAGTGGTCCTCAACCTTTTGGCCCTTTAAATACAGTTCCTCATGCTGTGACCCAACAATAAAATTATTTTCATTGCTACTTCGTAACTGTGATGTTGCTACTGTTATGAATCGTAATGTAAATATCTGATATGCAAGATGGTCTTAGGTGACCCCTGTGAAAGGGTCGTTCGACCGCCAAAGGGGTCGCGACCCACAGGTTGAGAACCGCTGCCTTAGACCATAGAATTGCATCAGTTATATTTCCCCTGGTTTGTCTGTCCATTCCAAGTCACCAAATAACATGAAAAAAAAAATAGTGAGAGAGCCCTAGCAGATTTGGCTCATTGGATAGAGTCTTGGCCTACGGACTGAAGGGTCCTGGGTTTGATTCCAGTCAGGGGAATGTACCTAGGTGTAGGCTCGACCCCTGGCCCTGGTCAAGTAGTGTGCAGGAGGCAACCAATCAATGTGTCTCTCTCACATCGATGTTTCTCTCTGTCTCTCCACCTCCCTTCTACTCCCTCTAAAAATCAATGGATGGAAAAATATCCTTAGCCCCAGGCCTTCACCACCCTATTGTCTGTCTGGGGGGGGGGGGAGGGAGGGCAGGCTGGAGAGGGTCAATGGGGGCAAAAAGGGGACATATATAATACTTTAAACTTTCAAAAGAATTATTTTAAAAAAGAAGAAGAAAAATACACTTGGGTGAGGATTAACAAAACAAAACAAAACAAAATAGTAAGAGAAAAAATGCGTTTGTTTTGATTCTATGGGCAGCGGGGCAGCTGTCCACACATTCCGGTTCAGAGGGCAGAGGCTGGCTGCCCAGGCTGCCCACTTCAGAAGCCCTCTCCTGATACAACCAGAGAACCCTAGTCTCCTTCAGATCCTCTTTCCTGGGCAACGAGTGATGCCAGAGCCTTGTTCTGACTCTGTGATTGGGCACTCGATTAGTTGGGACTGAGAAAAAGATGTCAATACCTATCAGTTCGGCTGTCAAGGCAGATTGGGCTCTGTCTTCGTGTGGTGTGGGAGACCCACCAGCAGGATGCGTGGTATGAGCTGGGGACTTTAAAACAAAATAAAAAGGGAAGAAATATGTCCAAATGATGACTGCTGCTAGTAAGAGATAAATATCTGATTTTTAAAATTGTATAATTCAAGGTAAACACATTGAGCAATCTTTCTTTTTGTTGGATGACCATTCCTCTTGCATTTAAAATAACAGCCAATAGCAAACCACTACAAAATAATATGCATGTTGAGGGGGATAAATTCACCAATTAGATAGTTTACAAAACTAATCAAGGAAAGACAATCTAATTCCACCCCCACCCCCCAAATATGTTTTGCCCAATTGTGAAAGCTGGTGAAGGGTGCAAAATGGCAAGCAAATAGTAGAGTACATGATGCATAGATTGTTTCTGGAAGTTTAGCAAATAAAAGGAGCCATCCTGATAAGAAAACAATGTCACTGCAGATGATGTATTATCTATTTGGAAAAGCAGTGTGCAAGCTGACCTAATTTTTTTTCACATGTTTTAGGAGATCTGCCATGAGCCAAAATAAAGTTTCAGTTCTTTAGTGATGAGACTTCTCAAAGCTAAGCAAACATGATTTAGTCACTTAATAAATAATATTCATTTTATCTTTTTCTTGAATTTTTCAACTTATAATGTCTTCCACATCACCCCCCCAACCACACACACACAGCAAGCATGAAAATGTTGATTTGGTTTCATAATGGACATCAATGAGGTTAATATATACAGGGTGTCCCCAAAAAATGTATAAACACTTAACAGCTGATAGCTCAATCAATGTTTCATTTTTTTTCAAATCTAACCCATTGGAATTAATAATTATTCAAAGTGATTATACATTTTGGGGCACTATATATATATACACATATATATATATATTTACATATAAAGGTGTGTGTGTGTGTATGTATATATATATATGCAAATGGAAGTGAATGAAACATATTTTACAACAGATTAACCTGGTTTCTGTCATAAACAAACAAAGCAAAAAATTATTTATGTGAGATACAATTCAAAATCTCATTAACTGTCAGAACAATACATAAGAAATTTACTTTATAAGTGAAAATACTGTAGAGGGGCCAACCTAATAAGTGGCTCATCTCATAGCTTACAGGAATTATGACTGATTCTTTAGGTATGGCATCTAATTTCCTTTTCAGGAGGATAATCTATGAAACGGATGTTTGGGGAGGTGAAGCAACTTGCTCTCTCAGTTGGAAAAGTGCCCAGTTCCACAATTCTGGGGGCAATTAAAGAAACTATGACCTGAAAAGTGATTAGCACTATACCTGGAATATAAAAAGGTACTCAATATGTGCTTGTTATTATTATTGTTAAGATTCTGCTGTGACTCCTTATTTATTTTTAAAAGTTATTTTTATTGATTTCAGAGAAGAAGGGAAAAGGAGAGAGATAGAAACATCAATGATAAGAGAGAATCATTTATCTGCTGCCTCCTTCATGCCCCCTACTGGGGATCAAGCCTACAACCCAGGCATGTGCCCTGACCAGGAATCTAACTGTGACCTCCTGGTTCATAGGTTGATGCTCAACCACTGAGCCATGCTATCTGGGCTGATTCCTTATTTTTAAACTAGATAGATAGATGATAGGTAGATGATAGATAGGGTATGTGTGTGTGTATGTACATACATACATACCATATGTATATACACACAATAGGTACATATAACTTGTATATGTATATGCAGAGGCACTATTTATATAGTAAACACATTTATATTTCTTTCCTTTTAATATGAGCAATTCAATTCAGTATAAAGACTGGTGATGAAAGAATTTAGAATGTGCAGACAGACATAGGAAAGGTATTTCTGAAATGATACCGGTATGAACTTATGCCCTCTTTGCATAACATATTGTATTTATATTAGTAATGATCCCTCATCCTTCTCTAAACTGATGTCACAGGATATATAAATTTGTATTTCTTAGGTCAATGTGTTAAGTTTAAAAATTTGCTTTGCAAACTTCTAGGCACATAATAGTGTGCCATCAAATATATCTACAGGGTTATAATGCATATATGTTAAAACAAACATTACTGATGGCATTGACTATTTAAATTCAGTTAACGTGGAGATCCTTAAACTAGGCCCTAGAATATTTCTATTTTGTTGGCCAATTTTACATATTAACATGAAAAGGTGCTGGTTTTTAGGGACTGTTCTATTTATGGAATCTTTTCCCAAAATGTATCATGAAACTTCCAAGGCCTGAATAAACTTTTTAAAAAAAGCAATCATGAAACCTGGTGATCAAAGGTGTTTTCAAATGCCAATAGTAAGAGATAAAATTTTAGGAGATTATGATAACATTGATTGGTTGTTTTGAGATAATGTTCTGTGGCATCAATAGCAATAAAAGGCGGCAGAAGAATGATCAGATATTCCATGGCAGGATGCTGCCTTGGGAAATATGTACACAGATCCATTTTTAATTTGGGAGATTCTGTAGTCCATTTTCATTTCAGTGTATAAGACATTGATAGTGGTTTGCAGGAAAATGCTGTTAGGATTACTAATTTATACAACATTCTGCAGTAAACGAATTGATCTTTCCACTTGATTTGCGATGATGGCATTTGTCATGTTTCCTTAGGACTGCATTCCAAATTCTGAGACACGTTTAGCATGAGGATTGACAGGAAAAATAATGAAAGGTTGTTTCCAGTGGACTTCTTGATGGATGCTATCATCATTTCTTTAATTTGCTTAAAGGTTTTATTTAGGCATCCTTAACAAAAAACCCACTTTCACCTAGGGGAAAAATATTAGTAACTGAGGTATAAAGTAGCCCTTACGTGGTAGATACCTAGTAGTTCTCCTAATACTAAACTTCCAGAAGACACAATGTAGTTTATTCATTTCAAGAAGGTACTTTTTTCATATTGAGGACTGGGACTATTCACATGGCCTTAAAAAAAAAAAATGGTGGAATTCAGGCATGGATAGCCTAGGGCAGTCAGTGGTCAGCAAACTGCAGCTCGCCACAGGCGGCTCTTTGGCCCCTTGAGTGTGGCTCTTCCACAAAATACCAGCTCTTCCACAAAATACCGACTTCTGCGCATGGGCCACGAAGTTTCAATCGCACTGTACATGCGCGCCCGCATGTGGTATTTTGTGGAAGAGCCCCACTCAAGGGGCCAAAGAGCCGCATGTGGCTCGCGAGCCACGGTTTGCCAACCACGGGCCAGGGGGTTTAGAATGGAGGAGAAATTAGAGTCAAATGCTTTTGAAAAAAATTTAACAAACATAAAGGAAATGCCAACACTTTCACTCTGCTACGGAAATGACGCCTCAAAGTTGAGCATGAGCTCATTGAACCAACAAGCCTATTTGCCTCGACAGTGTGATTATTACTGAAGGTGGGAGTCTCAGGTTTAAAACTGTGCCAGCTCCTGGTTTCCTGACCTTGTGTCAGTGTATGTTTCATATTAATGATCATTAAAATAAGGGTCCTAATTGTCCTGCAATGTGTTTGTTAGGATGATTATCCATGATGATCATATGATGATGACATCAGAGGCCACAATGCATCTTTTTTTTGGAAAGTAGAATATAACACTAGTAAGAAAGAGAAAATAGTAACCAATGTATATCATCCTTCTATTTCTTGTATCTTTGGGCAAATATACCTTTTTTAAAAATATATATATATTATTGATTTTTTACAGAGAGGAAGGGAGAGAGATAGAGAGTTAGAAACCTCGATGAGAAAGGAACATCAATCAGCCGCCTCCTGCACATCTCCTACTGGGGATGTGCCCGCAACCAAGGTACATGCCCTTGACCGGAATCAAACCCGGGACCTTTCAGTCTGCAGGCTGACGCTCTATCCACTGAGCCAAACCGGTTTCGGCCAAATATACCTTTTTATTGTATTTTTTTTAAACCCTAAATATCTCTCTGGATCCCTCTCAATCCTTTAACTATCTAGTTCAGGGGTGGGCAAACTTTTTGACTCGAGGGCCACAATGGGTTCTTAAACTGGACTGGAGGGCCGGAAAAAAAGCATGGATGGAGTGTTTGTGTGAACTAATATAAATTCAAGGTAAACGTCATTACATAAAAGGGTACGGTCTTTTTTTTTTTTTTTTTTTAGTTTTATTCATTTCAAACGGGCCGCATCCGGCCTGCGGGCTGTAGTTTGCCCACGGTTGCTCTAGTTGCTCAAGTGACTACTTCCTAGTTCATGATACAGGAAGCAGTGTGCTAGTGAATTACACAACTATTCCTGGGAGGTGTGGGAAGAGGGCTTGCTTTATAGCCCTTGCTAATTTCTATGGTGTCAATACTACCAGCAAGACCAGCTGTGAGCTATCCTTGGTTTAACAATCACTTCACAGAATACTTGTAATTTTAACAATTAACTGGTATGAGCCAGTATGAGGAGCTGACTGTACCCACTGTTACCGAGTCTTCAACCTTAATCCATGCTGGCCTTTTAGACTCCCCTTTCAGAAACCCTTTCCATTTGTATAATAGTGTCTGTGTGATGGCTTTCTGGTGACTGGCCTTGGCTCCCTGACAAACATGTTTGCTTCTCTTCATTATCTTTTTAATCATAACACAGATAAGAGATTAGTTACCTTAAAAAATACCATGAAACTAAAAAATTAATGAAAACACTTATCTCTTCTGTTTTTTTTACTGCCCTCTAGTTATGTGGCTTTGGGGATGCAACAGTGAGCCGAAACAAAAGCCCTTGACTTTGTGGAGTTTATCATTTATTAGGGAAAAAAGCCTACTAAAAACGTAGATACAATATAAAAATTCAGCTACATATGTGCTTTGGAAGAGATTTACATGGTTGAGTAGATTAGCAAGAGCAGATACTGTTGCCCAGGAGGTGAAGTTTGAGCTGAAATTTGAAGAAAGGATAGAAAATGAGAGAGAGAGAGAGAGAGAGAGAGAGAGAGAGAGAGAGAGAGAGAGAGAGAGATGTAGCACAGGGATGATGCGGACAGATAGCAGAGGTATGTAAGCATCGCCTCACAGGTGGCAAAAACCATGGGATTTTAAAGAAGTGACAAAATAGCACTAAGTATTTTTTGAAAACATGTACCATAGCAAGACTTTCACATTGGCCACACAATAGAACGCAATGCAATTTACGAGTCTGAGTCATTGCCCATTAGTGACAGAACTGGAACTGGAATTTATTTTTTTATGATTTTCATTTAGTGTTATTTTTTTGAAACTTAACTATAAAACTAGCAAAATGAAACATCAAATGAGAATTAATCCCCCAAAATATGAAGGTGATTCTTTGATACAAGTCACTGGTAGTGACATACTTTCCATTGCAATTTTAAGTAGAAAGTATTTAAAAAATTAACTTGGTGAAATATCTGAGTTTGGAAGCACATATTAATGTCATATGTGACTATGATCACAGCTGCTTTGCAACCTACTTTAGCTTTCTTCTCCAAGAGAGTAATGGCCAGAGGAAGTCATTCTTTCCTCCCAATTATAGTTAATTTGTTATACTGTATTATTTATTAGCTAATGTAGAAAAATCCAATCAGATCTTTTCTATTCTCTTATAGGTAATGTTATTAATTATTAAATGGAAAATGAAATCATGAAACTAAATACAGAGATATCCAAGGGAGGCCAGGGATTGCTATTTAGCTTTCCCTTATGCATCCCTGCTCATGCATATGCAAATCTACCTACACAGACACATCAGGATACACACTGAGCGGCCAGATTATTATGACCGGCCAGATTATTATGACCACCCCATCAGTACTTCATTGACACTTCCAAAAATACTGAATATTGAAAATTTCCTAAGCAAATACTCTCAAGGTTTTGTTATTATTATTATTTTCATAACTAATTCACTTCATTGTACTGATGGGGTGGTCATAATAATCTGGCCGGTCATAATAAACTGGCCATTCACTGTACATCTCCTGATATCCATAATGAGAGAGACTAAGAGTAATGGAGAGCTGACCATGTGACCAACATGGATCTAAGCACTTGACAGGCAACATCATGTCTATTTCTTACAATATTCCATAAGAAATACAAGATCGTTGACTCTATTTCACAGATGAAAGAAACCCAGAGATAAAAGAGGACAAGAAGAAGCATTTAAGGAATTAGGAAAGTTCAAAGAACATACTGATTGTAAAGTGGTCTGGAGCCAATCCCAACATTTTATAACCAGGAGAGACAGAGCAGGAAATTACTTAGGCCATTTGGGCAACCATTGAGTGAAATAACTAACAAACCAACCCCAAAACATAGCACTATACTCACAGACTTGTTTGCAAACAGAACAGAAATAACAGAGGAATCCCGCCCGCCCCCCCCCCCTTTTGTAGATGAGCAAGATAATTTGTCTGGCCAAGGTAAATTAGTTATTCAAACAGCCAAGAAAAGATAACATCTCTAAATTAAGTTCGTAAACTGAAGACCAAGCAAAAAAATTGCAAATAGCACTGCTGATAAATAGATCCTAGCTTGACAATCTCAGTAGATACCTTCTCCTAGGACACATTCTAATCAAAAATTACATGCAGTTTCCCTTGCTCGGGTTTTCTTGTTTACATTAACCACTGGGACTCTTTAGAGCTTAAATACTATAAGGAGAGCAGAGTATCGCTGACTGTACTAACAGAGTGTATGCACAGCAATTTTTTAAAGAAGCGGAACAGTTTTAGCAAAGGTGCCTTGGGCACGTTATCAAGATGCTACTAGAAGCCTGCTGTTTTCATAGTTATTGATTCTCATGTGTTTCTAGCAAGGGCTGAACATGCATACATATTTGTTTATTGGCATTATGTCATAAATATCTCTGAATCGTACACAGGGCCAGACTCAGCCATGGAAAACAGAAAACAAACCCCACCCCCACCCCCACCCCGCCATGGGACTATCTCTGGATCTATGGGAATGCCTGCAATGTAATGAGACTAAATACTTAGCCAATACTTGACGATGTGTCATTATTTCCAGTAGTCTCTTTGGATGAACCCTAAACCTACTTCAATGAGGCTGTCAGGCAGTCATTTTTGAAAATGATATTAAGAAATTGCATTATATAATTATGCTGACATATAAGTTAATTCATTTATACATTCAAATTTATTCACCTTCCTTTGCATTAACCATGGAGGTGGTGGTTATCTGAAAGCATGGTAGATTTACGCTTCTTTTAAAATCTAAGATTATATAAAGGACAGAAAGTACATCTGATAATTAGTCAAACCAATATGTCAAAATCAGGCATTCATAATAGCGGGGAGAGGGATGAAGTCAAGGGCCAGATTTTAAATTTGAATGTTGATTATTAAAAATACCATGACAAAGAGCATGCGTCCCAGTCCCTAGCGGTTGCTGGTACCACAATAAATAACAGGGCATGTAGCTGACATTGAGTTTCCAAACATCTTTCTTAAGGACCAAAAGCACAGAGCTGGTTGATCACAAAAATACCTAAGCATCTGTGATGTGATCAAATTTGGTCCCAGGGCCTGGGCCTGGGGTTGCATTCTGACCAACAAACCCATCCTGTGCCTGTTTTCAGCTCTTCCTTTCTGTTGTTCCAGACGTGCCAACTCGGAATCCTGAGGTGTGGGCTTGCAACACAAAGGTTTTCCAAAAGAATTGCTAACATTATTAAAAACCTGTGTGAACATTTGCTGGGGTTTGCGACAAGCTACCTATTCAAAGGGGAGACAAAGGGGAGGCCATATTGAGGGAAACAAAACAGATGGTTAACCTCTGACATTCCTGGATAATTACGGTGTTTATGTCACTGTAACACAGGCAAAAATACTTTTCCACTCCCCCAATAGAATGTCGCATTCTAGTTATCAAAAACTTTTCACCTCTATCAACTAATTTTATCCCAATGTTATCAGATGAAAAGAGGCAGCCCAAATGTTGTTTTTAATTGTTATTTTATAACAAATGAGAAAACGGAGGCTTTAAGAAGTTAAATAACTTGATTAAATTAATATAGTAAGTGCTTTATTTTCTTCCTAGAATTTATTACTACCAAAGAATTAATTTTCAAATACATATTTATTTATCAGTAAGGTATAAGCTACATAAAGTCAGGTTTTTGCTACCCGATCTACCTCTGTACTAACTGTGACTAAAACAGCGATTGTCTCTTGGTGGGTCATAAAAATATAACAAATGTCTGTTTGTGGGTATGCGTGTGTGCACACACACAGTGACCTAAGAGAGACTTGACCGTGAGTTATTTTTCCTATCGTGATGTTATCATTGCAAGAATTAGAATGCAATGGGGGGATCCTGTTGTAAAATACAGTTCCCATTCCCATGAAAAGGCAGGTAGGCAACAAAGAAGAGCAGAATGGGAATCGAAGTTTCGTTTGGTCCATAGATGTCTAAGTGGCTATTATCATTTCAGATCACAATTAACAAGGCAGAGTAGCAACTCTGATTAGAAACAAAGCCTAATGAGAGCCGTTTTTCTCTCCCCCCAGTCTAATGATTGAGGGTAATACGCTTAGACAGAAGTGGAAGAGAATAAGAAGCCGGAGGAGGAGGAGGAGGAGGAGGAGGAGGAGGGGGAGGAGGAGGGGGAGGAGGAGGGGGAGGAGGAGGAGGAGGAGAGACCAGCTCCCCCATAACCTGATCTCAAATACACACTCAGTCATTTAAACTCCAGAAAAAGAGAATTCAGTCCTTGTGCTCTGTTGGTCCAGGACCTCTTATCATTGCTTTTTTTTGATTAATTGAATTTATTGGAGTGATATTGGTTAATAAAATTATACATGTTGCAAGTAAACAATTGTACAATATATCATCTGTATGGTGATTACCAGAGGGAAGGGTGTGGGGGAAGGTGGACGAAGGTAAAGGGGATAAATGGTGATGGAAGGAGACTTGACTTGGGATCCTAGGATGATTGCTACAAAGAGATGAAAAAAGAAGGACGTATATGAAAGGGGAGTCTAGGTTTCTGTCCTTTTGAAACAATAATTCCTCTGATTGTCAACTCTGGCCAAATCCCAATTGTTTCTAACCAACCTCATTACCAATATGTTTCTCAGAGGATAGGGATAGAAGGAGAGGTTCATGGGAGATTCGAAGGCGTGACAGAGGCAAATGAGATATTTTGTTCATCTCTCCCTACATTTTCCCTTATTAACCCTACAACCAAAAACCAATAGGTGAGGAATTTTCTCTGGTGCCTGCTCTCAGGTGCAGGCAGGCAGGATAAAAGGAGGCATAGATGCTGAAGCTCAAAATAAGAGATATCATGTACATGAAAGTATTTTTTCAGAGTTCCCATGTACAACTTTGGGTTTGGGGGTGCTACATACAAAGTTAACTTAACGGTGTTTCTCCCTTCTGGAAACTCAAAATCAAACAGTGGCATTAAAAGAAATCAATAGCATTATAGAGAGAAATCGTGGAATTGAAGAAGTAATTATACATTTCATTCAATCTGATAGTTTAGACAGAAAACATTCTTTTTTTCTCCAATAAAGGTGATGTACGCTTACCTCTAATCTCCATTTTGGTGTACAGAATGGGAAGACTTGTTAACGGTGTTGGCAAGGACTTTGGAGGTTTTTATGAAATGAATATTTTATAAAGCTTTGCTAAGCACAGTTTTACCAAGCCATCATATATATAGGGTGAGAATAAAGGACATAGAATGAGTTATCCATGGTTACACACCTTGGTTAAAGGCAAAGATGGTCTGCAACAGAAATAAACTGAATCATAGGGTTTTCATTTTTATCTCATAGGTTCCCACAATTAAACCATACCCAGTTCAGTATTTCTGATTTATCTTGTTTCTTCCACGTGTTAGCCCATGCACACTGGTTCACTTCCATCACCTTCTCCAAATGGCTGAAACCCAAGCCGTACATACTTCAAATGTAGTGAAAGAGACCGATGATTATAATTTACTCTTTTAAGAACTGTCGCTGAGTGTCTCTCTGGTCCAATTCATCATTTAAATCTCTCTCAAACCTGACAAGACACTTACCAAGTGTAAACTATGCCCTTGTTCTCTGCTCCTGGCATAAGAATTTCACTTTCATCTCTCTACCCTCCTTCAAGCACTTTGTTATATCTACTGACTGTCTTAAGATATAAAAAACAAATAATGCAAGAGAGAGTGGGGAAAAGAAGTTTCTAGATTTTGGATTTCAAAGCCAAAGCTCTTAGGAAAACTATGAACATCGGGGCATCGCTAAAATAATTGGGAGAAAATAAAATAACGGACAAACACATAGATAATTAACAATTCTCCTCTTCCAGCCCCACACCCTGCCCCTTGCCTGGATTGTGGCAGACAATATTTTTCTGTAAGGCAGTGTGGAGAAACACATCTGAGCAGAGGCATCAATTAGCCCTGCATGGAGACCTAACAAAGCTCCCTTTTCCTGCTCACAGTCTGGTCATACCCTTAGATAGAGGTGGAGGAGAGTAAGGGACTGTTCAAGCGCCTTGAGATGGCAGTAAGACGTCAGAAGCAAAGCAAGCCAGGCCAGGCCAGGCAAATCGGAACCAAGTCACCCAGATAGAAACGCTTCTGTCCCAGCAGGGCACAGAATCAATGCAGTATTCTAGCGCCTCCAAGTGGGAAACTGATGTAGTGAAGGGAACATTGCAAGCTGACAGAAAGGGACTTTAAGATCCTGGGGTATCCGAATGGAAATCCATGTGCGCACACTGGGGAATGAGAGCCTTGGGGCTTTCCAACCCTACATTTAAGCTATTCCCAGCCCTCCAGACATGAGATTTAGACATCCAGCTAGCAGCCAATAAAAAAGAAAAAAAAAAAGGAGCAAGTAAGCGGAGATTAAGTTTCTGCTACCATGGTGGGATAACAAAGATTTACAATGGAAATAAACTTGATAGAACTCATAGAGAAACAAAAAGAAAAATACAGGTTTGTAAAGAGGGATCCATTCTTATCGCAGAAGCAACAATCTTCTCTCAAGACCCTGCTCTCTGACAAAACTGACATTGCTCCAGATGGATTCTGCAATAAAAATGCTATCTATCAATCCAGTACCTTGAAGTAGTTGTTGTATGTCCTAAAAGCATCTTGTTTTATACTAAGATGTATGGGCATGATGATGCTGATGGTCTCTGAATATTCATGTGCACAGTAGGATTGTTACAAAAGAGCCTACAGAACGTACAGTCTGATGAACCCATGAAGAAAAAAGCATATATACCCATATGATATGCAATTTCCATGTCCCTTCTCTGTCAAATGTCCACATCAATGTTATTCCTCATTTGGATGAACCGAGTGGACCTGCTTTTATTGAGCACATAAAGTTTCTAAGCTTCTCAGGCTCTCACCTGACTCCAGGTGCCCTATGTTTGTCAATATTGCTTTTCTTGAAGAGCATGACAGAAAGGAGAATTCTGTGAATCAGAACTTTCCATATATCAGAAAACATATGTGTTCATTCATGTTTATCATTGAGGTTGACAGGTATAAACTCCAAATAGAAAATGTGAAGAAAAAGGGAAGGGTAAGAAGCCATCATTGGATTCCTTCGTAGATTTAACTTCTTTGGGTCTTCATTTCCTTGTGAGACCTCCTATGTTGTGTAAAACTGATCTATAATAATAAAAGCATAATATGCTAATTAGACTGGACGACCTTCGGGATGAGGCAGAGACTGAGCCCTTTGCATGAATTTCATGCATCAGGCCTCTGGTATTAAATAAATGTGTATGATCTTGTTTTCTTTAGTTACAATGTCCCATGTTACAGGGGCCCTTGCCAAGAACTTAGAAGGGCAGAAGGAAAAGATAGAACCTTTCTATGCAGACACTATACAAGTGAACATAAATAATTGGACATTAAGCACCCCCCCCCAAAAAAAAAAAACAACAACAATATTAGCCCTAAGGGACATACAAATTAAAACCACAATGGCATTCTACTACATACCTATGGGAAGGGCTAAAATAAAAAGGGTTGATGATACTAAGTGTTAGCAAGAATATTGACAAGAGCCTTCATAAATGTTGGCAAAAACATATGGCAATGGCACTTTGAAAAACTCTGGAAGTTTCTTCAAGAAATAAAGCGCACGGTCACAATATGACCCATATTAATAGAAAAGAAACAAAACTGTGTGTCCATACAAAGTCTTGTAATGTGATGATTGCAGCAGCTGTGGTTTTAATAACCAAACATACCAAACACCACAAATGTCATTCAGGTTTAATGGACAAGCAACACGTCATCTGTGCTCTTAGGAGAAAAACAAAGAAGGAAGGAAAGACAGGAGAGAGGGAGGAAGGGAAAGAGGTCTGAATAATGAATAGTAGTCTCTATTTGTGCTAGTTTCTAATTTATCCTATATAATAAAAGCCTAATATGCTAAGTATCTGGTTGTCTGGTCGGCCATTCAACCAATCAAAGAGTAATATGCTAATGATATGCTAAGGCTGCTCAACTGCTTGCTATGATGTGCACTGACCACCAGGGGGGAGGTGCTCAATGAAGGAGCTGCCCCATGGTGGTCAGTGCACACAAGGGGGAGCACCGCTCAGCCATAAGCCAGGCTCATGGCTGGCAAGTGCAGCGGCGGTGGCAGGAGTCTCTTCCACCTCTGCAGTAGCACTAAGGATGTCTGACTGCTGGTTTAGGACATTCTTAGGCTTGCGGGGAGCGGGCCTAAGCCATCAGTCAGACATCCCCCGAGGGCTCCCAGACTGTGAGAGGGCACAGGCTGGGCTAAGGGACCCCCCCACAAGTGCATGAATTTCATGCACCGGGCCTCTAGTGTTTTCATAAGGACAGAACTTAAAAGCCGTCATTTGTTTAACATTTCTTCCCTCCTCTCCGCTCAGTAATTATGACTTATTTTGCTTTTGAAAAAGATTTTTCACCCTATAAACGATATTATTGAAAGAACACACATGCAGGTATTTGTGTGGTCATGCACACACACACACACACACACACACACACATACTCATGTAAAAATAATTCCTTCTTTCCCTTTAAATTCTAAGTGCAGGCAGGAAGTTTTTAAACATAAACATGGTAAGAATGATCATCACTCTCTTGTGCAGGGCTTGGACAATTGTGGAGCACTAATATTATCATAAAAGAATAACACAACCCTTGTAGCATCATTATTGGTTTGTGCATTTTATGTTCATTGGTGGGGATGCACCATCTGCATGCTCAGTGTTCAGCTGGAGACTTAGGTGCATGTCGTATTCCCAGACGTAAAACCAAAGCACCTAGAGGAGCTGGAATAATTATTGAATATTTTAAAAGTACATGTGCATAACATAAGCACTAATGTTCCCCTGATTCTCATATTATATAATTTAGCCTTGTGTCTTTCCTTTTATTTTAATTTCCATATGAGCTAAGGAGTATTTCTATGTTGAAAGTATAAAACAGAGCAGAGTACAGAGAGAATTCCAAGCACCGCAAACATATTTTGAAGCTTATGTATTATTAATAGTAATGATAAAAATAAGTACAATTTTTGAGCACCAAACCTATAACCACTGTTGTGGCAAGAGGTTGGTGTTATAGCCTATTCTTATGCTGGTATAGGTCTTATTTCTACAGATGTGGAGATGCATGTCAGAGGTAAAACAAAACTTATTCAAGGTCAAATAGCAAACAGGTGGCAGAACTGCTGATTTCAGAGAGGGGTAATGAGAGAGAGAAACATCGATGAGACAGAAACATCTATTGGCTGCCTTTTGTCTCAAGAGGCAGTAGGGGGCAGAAGGTAGCCACCACTGGGCAATTTGTCCTGACCGGAATTAAACTGGCAACCTCCTGGTGCATGGGTCAATGCTCAACCACTGAGCACACTGGCTGGGCCAGAACTAAGATTTAAATGTTGACTCTATTCATTTGGTCTGCATTTAAAAGCAAAGGTTTAAATTCCAGAAGAACACTTTATAAATAAATTATTGTCTCCCTCCTTCCACCCTCTCTCCCTACCTCGCACCCTCACTTCCTTCTCTCCCTCTGGCTTCCTTATCTCCATTGTTCCATGCTGGTGAGATCAAAGAGAAAGTCTACATTGTGGACTGAGTAAAGGCGCTGTGAGATACGCTGGGTTTTCTGTGATTGTCAAGAGGAAATAGTGAGACAAAAATGACAAGCGGAGCCCAGAGATGAGTGCGGATGTAGAACATACAGGAAGAGAGAACAATCCAATTTGGCACGAGTATAAAATTGATTACGGTGTGTGGGGGAGGAGAGGGACATTTGGAAACCATCCCATCACTAACTCTGGCCTGGAGGCTTGATGTGTACATAGGTTTAGTTATATCCCTAATCCAGCTCCTCTTGGAAGTAAGATCAATGAAATGGAGTGGAACACTCACTGATAGATGGCATCGTTGTGAGAGGAACAAACCAATAGAACAGTTTGCTTTACAGGAGGTTCTGCACACTTCCCTTCCAAGTAAGGTCCAAAGCCAAGCCTGGCTGGTGTCGCTCAGTGGATTGAGCATCGTCCCACGGACCAAGAGGTCCTGGGTTTGATTCCAGGTCAGGGCACATGCCTGGGTTGTTGGCTTGATTCCCAGTAAGGGGCATGCAGGAGACATTGATTGATGTGTCTCTCTCATTGATATCTCTCTCATCGATGTTTCTATCTCTCTCTCCCCTCCTCTCTATCTAAAAATCAATGAAAACATTTTTTAAAAAGTTCCAACACCATTTCCATTTACAGTTGAAGCATGGCTCTCTGGGGGAAAAGAGCTTTGAAAGAGGAAGTGAACATGAAGTATATCAGAAATATATTAAAAAGAGTCAGAGCAATTCTCACCAGCTCCTGTGTATGTATAGAATTTTTAGAGACTGGAAGTGATGACTAGAGATGTCCAGAGAGCTTTCTGGGGGCTATGTATATGAACCTGGGGTGCAGTTCTTTTTAAGGAAAACAAATTATAGTTCATATTAATGTTGATATTCAATCAATTGATCATCAAGTAATTCAATCAATGAGACCTGTAAAGTCTCATATTTGACTTCTTTACTTTGAATTTGTTAACAGCCTGAGCCATGTGGAGGCTGAATATTATCAGGGTTACACAAATATATTTGAAATTGTTTTCCTCTTCCCTCCCTCCCTCCTTCCCTCCCTCCCTCCCTTCCTTCCTTCCTTCCTTCTTTTTTGTTTTTTAAAGAATATAATCTTGACAGTGATTCCAGAAATGAAAGCAGGGAGATGACATAGTAAAGTACTCAAGGGTAGATAGCAGCCATTTGGATTTAAAGTTTAAAATATGCTGCTCCACTTTTTGTGTGCCTGGATAATATACTGAAATTCAGCATGTCGCATTTCCCTCTGTTAATGGAGGTAGATGCATCTTGCCATCATCCTGTCACCGTGCATCACCTCCATCTTCATCAAAGTTCTCCGAGATAAGTGCCATTATCTCCCCATCTTGCAGAAGAGGAAATTGGGCCCAGAGTGAGGTCATATTACCCCAAAGTAATACATTCGGGATGTTAAACAAGGTCACTGTCTCAAATTTGCCCGTTCCAGTCAGAAAACCAGAATAACGTCATGACGAAAGGGGTTGCCTTTGGTATCACACAGACTTTGACATGGCCAGGTTTGTAGTTTACAGAGTCAATCTTTTGAAATATGCCGCGCCGATTAATTCCCACCCATCAAATGATATATCTAAGGAAAACACTCTCTGACTTGTCAGCCCCAGTGACGAATGGAGAGCTAAACTGCTAGCTGTCCTCCAAGCGCTGTGCCATTTCCAAGAGCTGATCTGATTAAATAGCCCGAGAAAAAATTAAACAAACGCAACTGGGTGGACATTTCCTTATTCTGCTGACCCGCTGAGACACAAATGCTCACTTACCACTCAACCAACTGCAGTGGCAAAGCTTTCTTGGTTGACATGATAGGCAGAAAACTCCACCGTCAAAACAAAGCTGCTACTATCTGTGGGAGGTTTTTTTTAGCACTAGCCATTCCAAAAAAAAAAAAAAAAAAAAATCGATACAGTGGCTAGGAAAATGCCTGTTGGGAAGCCAGAGGCAAAAATCACCTCTCCTTAGATGAGAAAATATGTGACAAACACATTGCTTGAAATTATAAATTAAAGTGCCGTTGGCAAGTTTGGAAGTAAAGAAGCAAAGCTTTATTTCCAACACAGAGAGCATACCATGTTTTTAGAGTTAGAATGAAATGTGAGCCAAGAAGGTGATGATGAAAATTTGTAGAGAACAAACAATGCCTGAGATGGTAAAATGAGCTAAAGCGTATTGATACTTACCAGGTTCTGCTTACATATGTTCTAGGGCTATCTTCATAATATCCTTAGGGGAAAGATGCATATATCCTACCCACTTTCACAGAACAGGAACAAAAGGATATTGCCCAAGTAACAGGACTAGTCTTTGGAGAAACACAAGAATCAAACCCAGGTGGTCTCACACTGGAGCCTATGCAATTGCATGCTATGCCACAATATCTCTCGGATAAAAGGGTTCGGAGTCCTTATTTCATTTAATATTCACACTAATCTTATAAAATAAGAATGATCAGTATTACCTATAAGGAAGCAACATTTCAGAAGGATTGGTTGTGCCAAGTAATACAGCTAAAAACATGTCAAAGAAAGATACTGATCCAGGAGGTAATTTTTTTTTTTCTTACCAGTAACTGACTATTCTGAATCACTATTTTTTATGTTGTTGTTAGGAAGCAATTATTCTTCTCTGAAATACATACTATGGAAACCGATTCCTAGTCATTCATGGAGTGGTGTAAGTAAGATGTTTAGGCTAGCATGAAGTTTAATTCAGCACAGTTTTCAAACATGTTAACAATTTCAAAGCCTTTCCAAAGAGCTTTCCACTGCTTTTGCATTCTCTTTCAAAGAAACCTCTGATGTGATTAGTACTTTGTCCCCAAATGACAAGTTGCAAATGAGGCATTTTCCTTGAAAATATTTTCAACGTGAGGAAATAATTTATCCAAGCGGAGGAGAGTGACCCAACGCCTGGGAACCAGGCAACTTTCATCACCAAGCAGTACTTTCTTCCATTTCAAAGAAATACCACAAAGAAAATTAGCGTTGCCTGATTTGCACTTGAAGTTCAGAGAAAGAGTGTTATTATTCTAATGCTTTAGTATCTGGCTGGAGGGAGTAATCACAGGTGAATCATTGCCTCTGGCATTTTCCCTGGACTTAGATGCTGACCTAGAATTAAAAATCATATCCCGTTATTTACTGGATTGTAACCTTAATGACATTGTTTGACAGTGAAGCGATGGGTATTGATGATGAGACTGAAGCATTCTTGCCACATGGCTAATTGAATGACACATTTCAAATTAATTGGTGACCCAGGGAACCCCTTCCATGCTGACGGTTATAAGTATGCACATCACCAGCACAAACACCAGAGAAGTTTCACTTGCAAGAAGCTGGGCTTCATGTGTAGCCCCTCCTTCAAAATGTATGCAAATCCAAAGCTAGATTGCAGTATACGTTTTGGGGTTTTTTCCTTGCTTTTTGGAGTATTTACAATTCCCGTAGATATCTCTAAGTGTTGAAATCCCTCTCTCATGAAAGTAGCACTGGTGTGGTTCTTGATGTTGGAGTGTGAGCAAGGCAGATGTCATTCTGTTGCCAGAGGACATGGGGTTCTTGTAGTGTCATGATGAACATGATTCCTGGGGACCCACAAGGGAGGATGAGGTCTGGTGGTAATATTTATTTGTGATGCAAAATTAAAGGAGTTTCCCAATGGTCCATCTCTGTCCATCTCGCCATGGAAATTTAGGGCCAGAAATAGTGCAAATGTCCAGAGACCCTGATCTATATTAAAGCTTAGTCCCAGTCCAGCATCTGGCTAGCTTAGCTTATGTTCCCAGCTGTAATCCGTTGCTGTGCTGTGGTATCCAGGCTCCTGCTAGAGCCTGCAGTTGGAGCCTGTATGACCCTCGGTCACCTGGCTGCTAAGGCCACATGGCTATGGAGAGAAAATGTGCCAACGCCTGGGCCAGTGTGGGGGAGAGGGAGACAGAGAGGGGGGGAGTGTGTGTGTGGGTGGGGAGGGAGGGAGGGAGAGAGAGAGAGTGCACACTTCTTTGGTCACCTGGAATTATGAATTCTCAGTCTTGGGAGGAACCAGAAGCTTTTAGCCTTTTCAAAATAACCAATCAGCTTCCAAAATTTTTTGCAGGCTTCTAATGAGTCCAGTGATCCCTCTTCCTGGTTAGACTGACAGGCCTCTAGGGTTAGGCACCTCCCACTGGCCCACTTTGACTTTATTATGCACATGCCCTTCTCCCCCCTGCTGCCCCAATACACACACACACACACACACACACACACACACACACACACACACACATACAATCTGGTACCTGATGGGGGATGAGAGGGACATGACTTTTATTAAAATCTGAAAACTGATGCCTCCCTTAATATATGAGACTCAATCTAGATATGAATTCAGGAAAGAATAGAACCAATGAACTAAAACAAGTGTAAGTGAGGCAGGAGAGTAAAGACCTAGGGAAATTCCTTGACAAGTGGAATAGGGAAACTGAGACAAAATAATTAAACAAGGCCAAACAATTTGAGCAATTTACAGGCAGCTAAGGAATCACAAGGTTTGATCTTCCCTAACCAAGGACATTTAGGAGCAAATGGTTTACACATTACAGACCTTCTGGGGCAGACCAGCCTTGGTTCCTCTCCCTCTTCAATGATGTTCTTTAAAAAGAAAACTAAGCAGACAATAACCCGGACCCCTCTATACACACATTTGGATGAATCAACATAAAGAAGGACACACCTGAAAAACTAATGAATATTCTATAGTATTAATACCCTCCCCTGGGACCTCCCGTGAGACCTCCCCTAGGATTCTCACCAGCCAAAGAAAAATAAAAAGCCTCAAGATGAAGGACCCACAGCAGACTCTCTCTAGAGCATGCCCACACCTTGTACCTTGTTCTCTTTCTCCTAAACTCCATGGATCCCCACAAGACTTGCAACCAGGGGAGGAGTGAGAAGCAGCAGCTCATCCCAGACAAACCCCCTGAAAATGCCTCCAAGTCTCCTTTTCTGTGACTTTCCTGTGAGCCAAAGAAGCCCCACTTAGGTGCTTTCCTGTTGTTTCTTCTGTCCTAGGTGCTTCCTTGTTTCACTGTCCCCAGCGTTAATAAACACACTCTCAAAATCACTTGGATTCATTTAGTGAAATCTTTCCTGCGTGAAGTCAGAAACCCACACACTCCTGCCTGGCCCGAGGCAGACCAGCTCTGGGTCAGGTCTCCATCTGGTAACATAAATACTTCAGATTTCTCTATGCGTGTGTACATATGCATTGTAAGATGTAAAAGACATACATACAGCGGGCACATGCACCCATACATCAGGATATACAGCTTGGATGATCAAGCTTTTCTGGGAGGTTTAATTTCTTTTTATCACTAGAGGCCCAGTGCATGAATTTGTGCACCAGTGGGGTCCCTCAGCCTGGCCTGTGAGATCAGGCCTCAGCTGGCTCTCAGACATCACCCGAAGGCGTCCTGGATTGCGAGAGGCCACAGGCCAAGTGGAGGGACCCCACTGGCGCATGATTGGCACCTGGAAGGAATGTGGGAAGTTGGCCAGCTGGGGAGGGACCACGGGAGGGCTCCAGGGCATGTCTGGCCCCTTTCGCTCAGTCCTGATCAGCCAGACCCCAGCAGCAAGCTAACCTACTGGTTGGACCATCTGCCCCTGGGTGGTCAGTGCATATCATAGCAACTGGTCAACCAGTTGACTCTCTGTCCCCTGGTGGTCAGTGCACATCAGAGCAAGCGGTTGAGCGGCCTTAGCATATCATTAGCATATTACGCTTTGATTGGTTGAATGGACGACTGGATGACCGGATATTTAGCATATTAAGCTTTTATTATATAGGATAATTTCATAAATAAGCATGTTGAAAATAGGGCAGAATGCACACAAACTACTTTATTACTAATTTGACACTTCATAAACATTGGCTGAGCAGGGACAGGTAAAGGACATGGTCCACTTTTACTGGGAACATAAAGAGATGACAGAGTTAAACTCTAGACTGGAGTAAAAAAATGTGTACAAGTGGGTTCCCACATCATCCATGCAAATCTTAGCATAACTGCTAACAGCATCTCCAAGTGCTACTGGTTTCCACCTTAGAAATAGACCTGAATTCACTTACCGCAGGGCACAGAGGGAAGGGGGAATGAATCAGGAGGATCTCAAAGTGAGGAAGCTTAGACACAACAGACAAGCAGACATGCAGGAGGTAAAACGTAATTTTGAGGGGGAAAATCATAAGATAAGATTGGATTTTTCGGCATAATTTTTCTGAAAATGCAATTTGTAACAAGTTATATTGTCTGTCAAAGAATCCCTACTGCCCTTCTAATGTGCTTTTTAGTATCTGAAACATAAAAGCACATCAGAATACATCATGTGCAAACCATGGCATTAAACAGATTAGAAAAACGAAATGTCATACAGGAACATGGGCGGCTCTCGGGCAGTTAATTTAGTAGAAAGGCAGAGAATCGCTGCAGGAAACGCTTTCTCTGCTTATGCTCCCTGCAGCTAAAATACCTTGTATACCTTATTTTTGAAGGAACAATAACTTTGCTGAAGTGATAAATTTAAAGCTTATGTGGTTTTCGGATGGCACCTCAGCTAAATTTTTCCTGAATTGGGCCGTGTGTTGAGACTCACAGATGTGAGGATGGACAAGCAAGTTTCCCTGTACCCCTCTGTCCCCCAAAGCCCTCGGCTCTAACACTTTGGTGGGCTCCCTGGGTGTTATCTATTCCCATGAAATCAATTTATGGAATAGAACGAACTTCTTGTCACTGACCTCTGGCTCTGCTTGGTATATCTTTTTAAGTTTATTTTGGTTTTTACATAGTCTCACGGTTAATGTACCACAGACAAGGGGGGTGGATTGATCTACCTTCAGTTAAAAAATAGCACATTGAGACAGGACATTATCTGGCCACCAGGTCAGGGAAGTTAAATCGAGCATCCTGCATTCCCCAGCGGTCCTGAAGCAAAGTCCATCACTCCTGCTAATTAGAGCTTTGCACGTGGGTTCAGACGGAAATCACCTCAGTGGCTTTCTCCAAGCTCTCACCTGGTTCTAATTAGTTCCCCTGGAACATTAACCCAGCTCCCTCCTCCCAGCCCCATCCCTACCTCATGATGCATCTCATTAGAAAAACTGATAAGTGGGCTACTCATATCTGCGAGGTAAGATGTACAATGGCGAGCTCGCCATTAAGCAGGGGCTAATGATAAAGGGGGCCTTCTTAGGGAGAACATCAGAGAGTATCATTGCCTAATGCCCTTTAACGTGGGTAATTAAGCACATTAACAGTGGAGATCATTTTTTCCCAGTGGGGGTGAAGGAGAAACTTGAATAAAAAATATACCTTGCCCTGGCCCTGCTGACATCTCTATAAAGCATTTAAGCAGATGCAGCGGAAGTGCTTTACATACTGGCGACTAAGCAGGAAGGTCTCTCCTGGCTTCCCAAATGCAGAACAACCTGCACTTCCAGATTAAACTTGATCAGCTATCTGTGGGAGGCAGACTACTGACCTCTCCCAAAGATGACCACGCCCTAATGTACTACCTCCCATGGGCAAAGGGTCTTTGCTGCCGCCATTAAGGTTTTGGACCATGAGATGAGATCAACTTGGATCATCTGGGTGAGCCAAGCGTAATCATAAGAATCATGCCCGGCCGACGTGGCTCAGGGGTTGAGCATCGACCTATGAACCAGGAGGTCATGATCGATTCCCAGTCAGGGCCCATGGACTTGATCCCCAGTGTGGGGCATACAGAAGGTGGCTGATCAATGATTCTACCACCATTGATGTTTCTATATCTCCCTCTCCTTTCTCCTCTAAAACCAATAAAGATATATTTTAAAAATGATCATTACTGTCTATGGTCAGAGGAAGGTGCTATAACTGAAGAATGGTCAAAGAAATGCAGAGTTGCTGGCTTTGAAGATGGAGAAAAGGGGCCATGGGACAAGAAATGAGGCTGCCTCTAGAAGGCGAGGAAGGCAAGAAAATAAAGTCTCTCCTGGGGCCTCCAGGAGGAGTGCAGTCTGGCTCATGCCTTCACTTCAGCTCCCTGAGATCCCACGTGGGGCTTCTGATGTACAGAATTATAATATGTACAAAACGTTGTGCTGTGTTAAGCCACTGAGTTTATATATTTTGTTACAGCAGCAATAGCAAACTAATACGAATGGAACTTTTGGAGAACAGCTCCCTCAGCAGAACCATGAAGGGCTTGTTCAAGGTTGCAGTCATGACACTTCTATCAGTGTCTGGCACACAACAGAAACTCAACAATTGTTTTGGAATAAATAAATATGTATTGAAAATCTACCAGGTGTCAGTGACTTCATATAGCTACTATAATAAGAACATCGCTTATTAAGGAGACAGTGGAAGCTCATTGTATAAATTACTAGTTTAGGCTACAAGGCTGTAGGAAAGAAATTAAAAAATTCAAATCACAGCCTGTTTGACAGGCTAAGGTCTGTGACCACAGCATTTTCTAATTTCTGTCATTGGCACTTAGCCTCCAAAACAGATCTTTTATGATTTTGTTTCTAGTTACTTGTGCATCCTCCAAATTCTTGAAAGTGATAGCTGAACCTTCCCTTGTCTCCTAGCAGCAGGAGATATTGGGAATGATATAAAAAGTTACACTGGGAGTTCTTTGAAGAGGATTCCAGATAAAAAGATGTCTGTGAAAATAATGAGAGCTAACATCTACATGATGCTTTCTACTTCCCAGCCATGCCTCTGATCGTTTTGCCTACTTTTACACATTTATTCTTCAAAATAACCCCAAGATATAGGTGCAATTGGTAACCTCACCCTGGATAAAGAGTGGGAGGTCAAAACAAAACAAAACAAAAACAACAAGGACAGAAGGAAAGAAAAACCAATGAAATAACTTGTTTAGTTCACATTCTATGAATACCACAGGTGGGCTATCAGCCCATGAAGTCTGACACCACAGGGCATGCATTTCACTGCCCTAAACAGCCTTTATCACCAAGGGGTTCTGACATATGTTCTCTTGCCAGAATCCTTAGCCTTATTTGCAAAAGATCCCTTTGCAAACTTGATGAAAACTGTGGTTTGTCTTTCACCATATGTGTACATTTTGTAGATTCTATTTTGGGAATCAAAGACATTAGAGAAATGCACCCTGGAAACACACACACATAGTAGAAAAGAAACTGGGGGTCTTACAGGTAGGATCACAATCAATATATCTTTCTTTTTTAAATCTTTTTAAAATATATTTTTATTGATTTCAGAGAGGAAGGTAGTGGGAGAGAGAGATAGAAACATTAATGATGAAAATCATCAATCAGTTGTGTCCTGCACACTCCCTTCTGGGGATCAAGCCCACAACCCAGGCATATACCCTGACCGGGAATTGAACCTGGGACCCTGCAGTCTGCAGGCCAACACTCTATCCACTGAGCCAAACCAGCCAGGGCAATATACCTTTCTAGCCAAATTTTCATTTGATGTACAGACACAGATGACATATCACATAGCCAACTAAAGGTCCTTTCTTCTCTCATTCACTTCTTGACCTTTGCCACAAAGTCACACTAATAATTTTCTTCTCCATTTATAGCTCAAATAGTTAAAAAAGATTATGTACATTTAAAAATATTATTGGGCAAACAACAGCGAAAGGGCATGAAATATATACTAATCTCAGAACTTCTTTTTTTAGCTTCAATTCAGGAGCATGTACTCGAAAGGGCTGATTACGCTATTGTCATGTAAAGGGATTTTGAGCCAGCATCCTGCAGACAGGCCCTGCAGATATTTGGATAGGGTAAGACACTGTTACAAAGGCAGGCCTTTAAGCCTCATTTGAACTACATTCTGATAATGTATTTGAACACCAGTGTCATTGTGTGGTTGCTGGAAGGGGTCTTGCCATCCACCAACATTGTGTCATCCAACAACTACCTGTAAAAAGCCTTGCTTTCTACCTGTGGGTGAGTTTTCTGTTTCCAGACAAATCCTAGGTTACAAAAAATGAAAATCCAAATTTGCATGACAAGTGATTTCAAACATAATATTGTACGTGAAATGATGAACCCATCTTTACTCCGTCTCTCTCTCTTTTCCCCACCCCTTCTCATTTTACTTACATAAAAACATAGTCTATAAATGTAACTCTTTAAACTGTTTCTAAGACTATCTGATGAAAGAAAAACATTGGAAGAGGGTGCTACTCCAATGAAGGAAAACATCACTTCTTCACAATGATCATCTGCTTCTTTTAATTGGAAGCAGACAATACGTATATAAATGTCATATCTTTAATAAGGAATTGAGGAGACAGCCATAGACAGGCACTGGCGGGAAGAGACATTTATGACTTGATAAATAAGGGACACGTGGTTTAAGAGTGGAAAACAAGTGATAGAGCTTTAACATTCCTAAAGAGATTGCTATCCATTGCCATATGAACGCACTGTGCTCTTAATGAGTGCTCAGCTGTCATACTTGTCAGTGGCCACTATAGGAGGGAAGTACAAAACCTATTTTTCCCCCCCCTCAGGATCTTTGTTGTTAAAGAATCTGCCTTAGCACAACTTCTAGATAACCGATTGTGAACACTTCATTCATCAATAAAAAGAAGAAAAAAAAGGATTAGAAAACTCTTCTTAGGCCATCACTGCAGAGATTATATTTAAAGAACTAGGTATTGCAAATCCACAATTTGAGAATTCAATTTTGGATACAATTATATAAGAATTCCAGAGCACAGTGGAAAAAGTTAGGCGTACTATCTGCTCGGGAAACAGGGGTTTCTGGGAGCCGTGGAGAACTCGCCAGTTCTCAGTGACCCTTTCTGTTTACTAAGAATAGGCAAAATGTATACATCTCTACTGGAAATCTGCTTTTACTGGGCTCTTTGCATTTAGGAGAAATGCATGAAATACAAAGATATATATATAAACTTCTCCCAGGCAAAGATGAGAAGGAAATGGGGAACCAGTTTCATCTCTTAATTTTTATGTTTAAAAAATAACTTTTGTCACTTTATTTTTGTTTGATTTCAATATTTTTCTCCCATCGGAATGGTACAATGAGTTTGGGGGAGTTTCTTGCTGAACCTCTTGTTAGATGATGTACTTAGAAATCTGTTTATGGGACCATTTGATAGGGCCCTAGGCAGTTCTTGATGAACTACACCGGGAGGAAGTAGAAGTTTATCTAAGCTTATCTGAGATTACCAGGAATTCAGAACGCAAGTTCTTTCTGGCTCAAAGGAAAGAGATCATCATTGTGCAAATAAGGATTTGATTTTCTGTTGCATGTGCACGAAGCATGCGGCTGAGGGTAAATACCTTACGGAGAGTCAACTGAGTTTATCTAAATTAAAGATGAAAGTGTCTTGGAGCAGGAAAGCATGAATTCCTAAAAATATAAAAACAGCCTGGCCAGTGTGGCTCAGCTGGTTAGAGCATCATCATCCCCTGCACAAAAGGTCGTGGGTTCGATTCCCGGGCAGGGCACACACATATCTAGGTTGTGCCTTCAATCCCTGGTTGGGGCGTAAATGGGAGGCACACTGTGCAATTTCACATTCTCATGCCCTAGGCCTTAATGTCTAAGTCTTTTTGCTTCTTTTGTTCTATCTTCTCTTAACACGTTTCATTTCCACCAAACAAACCTGACTCCCTTAACTGGCCTGCTGAGAGGAGCTTCCCATTGGATTTTTGGCCCCGTGGGCTGCATTGTTGCCTGGGTACCACCTCCATCACACCAGAAAACCATGCTACCTGCTAGGCACAGACCATTCTGCAGAGAACAGGAAATGGAAAAGTTCCTCTACAATGGATAAGAGTTGTTCACGTTAGGACTAGGGTGGATGAATGACAATTATAAGTAGGAGTGGAGGAAATCTCAGCTCTATGACATAAATAAGGTTACTTTGTATGGGAGCCAAGAATACTGCCTCGAGGAAAGATCATGGGGATTTGACTCATTACCCTTGTGGCTTTTCGATAAATACTAATTCTTGTGAGTTTTTAGATTTTTTTTCCCCACTTGTATAATAAAGCTAGTAACAGTAACTCATAGCACTACTATAAGAATTAAATCAGATAAGTCCTACAAATGTTTTATCCCTGTGCTACAATAATTTTTTATTGTTTATGTTATCTATTGCTCATAACAAATAACCAAAAATTTAGGGGCTTAATGTAACAATTTATTATTATTCCTAACAGTGAGGGATCCTAGCTCTCAGCCAGGACCGCCTATTTGGGGTCTCCATGAAATTGCAGTTGGATGTCAGCTCTGAATTGAACCACCACACGCCTTGATTGGGCTGTACCTCTAAGAGGCCTCGTCCCTTGCACACTGGGGCATTTGTGGGGACAGTCAGCTCATGCTGCCCACGACAGTACCCCGGCCCAGCCTCTCTCTGTGGCTTGGGCTTGTACATGGCATCTGGGTTGCAGGGGGAAGTCTCCCAAGTTTGACCCACCCAGAAGGTATGTTTTTTTTAAAGATCTAGTCTGAGAATTCCCAAAATACCATGTTTGATGCATTCTATTGGATAAATAAGTTATTAAAGCCAGCTTACATTCAGAGAGAGAAGAATTAGACTTGATAATTTGAAATGAGGAGCAAATATATATACATGGAGGGAAGGTATGGATAGCCATCGTCTTTTGAGAATATAACAAATAATATATTAATAATAAACTTGTTGCTGTTAATAGAATATTACTGGCACTTATTAAACTCTGAACTTCAGATTCTATAGTTGTGAAATGAGATTTTAATGAGAACCTGCACATAAAATGATTGAAACACTGTCTAGAATGTAATGTAAAATTGCCTAGAAATGGTATTTGTTACTTTAAGGCATATTCTTATGCAGATAGCATTTTAGCTTTGCTAGTAAGCTCCAATCACATATAAGAAATGATGACTTTATGAATAAATGGATTTTTTCTTGCTTTTAATTGAACTAATTATTTCCTTATTGCACATTTATTACTGGACTTAGAAAATCAATTGATTTAGTATATCAATCTCAATTGTGGAATATGAAAAAAACACTTGATACATTTTAAATATTTTATTACGCTAAGTTTTATATTTATTCAGAAAATAGTTTCTAAAGTATTAAAATGTATTAAATTGAAAAATCCCACTTTCCATACATAGTGATGGTGTACCATGTTCCTGTAAGGAATAATAAGATAAATGGGGGAAATATGCATACCTAAATGTGATATTTCATAGTAATTAGGCTAGTTATTACATCAGGCATTTTCAACAATCAATCCTTTTTTTCTTTTTCTTTTTTTTTCCAGACAGCGGAAGGGAGACAGAGAGACAGAAACAACAATGATGAGAATGTGCCCTGACCTGGAAAACCACCATGACCTCCTAGTTCAAAGGTCGATGCTCAACCACTGAGCCATACCTGCTGGGCTTTTCTTTACATTTTAAAATGTTTAAAACATGAGCCATGAGTGTGGCCGACATAACAATTTTGAATTCTGCAAAGGCATTAAGTATTTTGTTTCTCTCTCCTCATGGTTTTGTTTTATCAACAACTCTTACCTTCAACTCTCCTCTTCGACAGATTCTCCCATGGATGCAAGTGAAAGCCCACCACCACAGGAGAGGGGAATAAAATGGGTCGTCTGAGCTGACAGAGGTCTCTGAGACCCTCCCGGGGGGACTGGGCAGAGGACATCCATAAATGGAAGAGGAAGGCAGCCCTCTTACCTCTGGCCATTCCACACAGCGGCAACCTTTCACCACCCTCGCAGGCTTTTAGTCTGATTAATACTTTAATTTTGCAGCAAAGAAATTACAAATTGAAAATATCTATTAGGTCATCTGGCTTGGCACCTCCACAATTACAATATGCGTTATGACATATAATTATTACCAGTGAGAGGAAAGGTAAAAAATAATTGACCTCTGCCGGTCGCCATGACATGCCCCGTGTTTCTTTGGTCAGTAAAGCCATCACTAGAGATGTCTTTTAGATTTCTTCTCTTCTTCCCACGCCCTGCACCAATTCCTCATTAATTCTAGCTGATGAACTTAAGCTGGGAATGGGTCTCAAAATGGAAGCAACACGAGCCTGACATTGACAACTTTTCAAAATCCAGATCTACTCTCAGAAGAGGGGCTTCTCTTCAGCTCCTGAGTTTCTCCCCATCTGGTTTTTATGCTACGACAGTTCACCTCTAGCAACTCAAACACCTCGAGCTCAGATCCCACTCCAGGATTGTGATAATAGCGTCTAAACCAGCCGTGGGCAAACTATGGCCCGCGGGCCGGAATAAAACTAAAAAAAAAAAAAGACCGTACCCTTTTATGTAATGATGTTTACTTTGAATTTATATTAGTTCACACAAACACTCCATCCATGCTTTTGTTCCGGCCCTCCGGTCCAGTTTAAGAACCCATTGTGGCCCTCAAGTCAAAAAGTTTGCCCACCCCTGGTCTAAACAATCTCCATTGTAAAATAGATATATTTTTATTGATTTGAGAGGAAGAGAGGAAGAGAGAGGGAGAGAGAGAGAGAGAGAGAGAGAGAGAGAGAGAGAGAGAGAGGTCAATGATGAGAGAGAATCATTGTTTGGCTGCCTCCTGCATATCCCACACTGGGGATTGAGTCAGCAACTGACCTCCTAGTTCATAGGTCAATGCTCAACCGCTGAGCCATGCTGGCCAGGGCTCCATTTTTTATTGTTTGGCTTCATTGAGTCTCTCCTCTATACTGTCACCAGGGTCCAGTGTATAAGGAATACATATTTTAAAGCATTATGATGAGTGTCATGTTTGTTGTTGTTAATCCTCACCTGAGGATGTTTTTCCATTGGTTTTTAGAGCAAGTGGAAGGGTAGGGGAGAGATAGGGAGAGAGAAACATTGATGTGAGAGAGAGACACATCAATTAGTAGCCTCCCACATGTGTCCTGACTGGGGCCAGGGATCGAGCCAGCAACTGAGGTATGTGCCTTGACTGGAATCGAACACAACTCTTCAGTGGGCTGCTGCTCTAATCACTGAGCAACCAACCAGGGTGATGAGTATAATCCTTGACTCATCTCCCATCTCTTTGGTACATATACAGCTCCCAGCTTTTGCACTTGGTTTGTCATTTTCCTGGAAAGCCTCTCCCCTTTGTGGCTGACTCCTCCTTATCACTCTGACATCAGTTTAAGTGGCAATGCCTGAGGGTGAGCTTTCTTATGTGTGTCAGTGTTCAGTCCGTCTTATGACAGCACCCCTACTTATGCTTCACACATCATGGTGTCACTGAGTCGTTATGTGTATTCACTTGATTGCTATTTACTTCTTGACTCTCCAACTAGAATGTATACTCCAATGGGCTCGTGTTTTGTCTGAGTTGTTTTGCCACCAGCGCCTAAGCCTGTATTAGGAATAACTCAATATGTATGTACGTTATGAATATGTAAATACATAGATGAAGCAGTGTAGTTGGATGTAGCAACACCTACAAGAGATTCAGCATTCACCCAGTGTGAGCAGTGTGCAAATGGGCACCTGGTTCTTGGTTTAACTCTGGGCCCTGTGGCTGTGATGAGCACCCACCCGCCATGGACCTCTCAAGTCCCAGCAAGCTTTGCAATAAGACCTGCAATTTATTTCCCAATAAAACTTCAAAAAACATGTTTGTGCATCACTCCTTGTCAGGTATGTTTTTAAGTGGCTATAAAAATAAAAATCATTTTCTTAATAGCTTGTATCAACCAAATAGGAAATCTAAAAGGAAAAAAAAGTGCACAGTATGCCATGGGATTCAAGAAAAACCACCCTCCCAGAGAGAACATGAGAAAATGCCAAGGCAAGGGTCAAATCAGGGTTTCAATTCCAGTTCCTCCACTTCTTAATGCGGCTGACCTTGGCTTAGTTATCACAAGCTGTTTTTTCCACGGGTACATTCTTATAAGGTTTCTTGTCAGGATTGTATAGAGCAGGTTGACCTGGCCCTGAGAATATGTTCAATAAGTATCCACTTCTTTCTTCTTACATTCAGTACTCAATGTTATGAGTCGAATTGCATCCTCCAAAAAGAAATATTCGAAGCTCTAATCCCCAGTCCCTCAGAATGTGACCTTATTTGGAAATAGGGTTTATGCAGATGTAATTAGTTAAGATGGGGTCATACCTGAGTGGGGTGGGCCCTTCATCCAGTATGACCAGGGTCCTTATCAGATGACGAACAAATACAGAAAGAGAATGCCATGTCAAGACAGATGCAAAGAATGGAGTAGTGCAACCTCAAGGTAAGGAATTCTAAGGCTTGCTGGTGACCTCAGAAGCTAAGAGAAAGGCATGGGACAGATTCAACTCTGGAGCCTTGTCCTAGAGAGTGTGGCTCTGCTGACATCTTGACTTTGGACTTCTAGCCTCCAGAACCGTGAGACAATACATTTCTGTTGTTTTAAGCCACTGAATTTGGTGTACTTTGTTACAGCAGCCCTAGGAAACTAATACACCCAGAAAGGCGGCAGCTGGAATGTGTTCCCAGGCAAACTCATCTGCAGGCTCAATATCATCTCATTGCTCTTCACATCCTTTTTATCAGCTCAAAAATTTCTTTGTATTTTTTACACTCAGATATTAGACAGTAAAGCACCTTAATTTTTTTTACAGAACTTATTTAATTGCTGTAATATCTCACCATAAATCAATCTCTCAAGTCTTTAAACCATTTCTAATGCCAATCGTGCAATGATTCCTATTGCAGGGAAGCAGTGATGAATTGCCTCCAACAAAAAATGTCACCCAGTGCTAGTCTCTGATAAATTTAGACAGATATGATTGCCTCCCTACTACACATCATAGGTGCGGCCTGAGAAAAGACACATTGCATTTTCTCTCTCTTTTTTTCCCCTACTAGTTGTTAAACATGTTCCTCGTGGACTGGAATCCAGTTTGATAATCTGCGTGATTTGTGAGGTATTTATCGTTATGGGGATGCAGGTTTTTCTTCCAATAGTATCGTACATTGATTTGTTATTTGTAATTCTCTGAGGCTCTTTGAGAAAGTAGTTGAGGATCCTCTCTTACAGTTCCTGAACAATCCCTCATTTGATGTTCTTTTGCTACCACTTGGTGTCACTGAGAAATTTCCATACCATGATGCTTTATTGCTCTCTTACTGAAAAGCTCAGATTCAGATTCATATTTCAGACTGATTTATCCTGGACCTCATGCCAACACTGCCTGCAAGGGAGTTATTTTCTCCCTTTCTGACAAGGTGGCGTGCCTACCAAATGGTCTTTAAGAATAGCCAGTCAGCAACCAATGATTCAAGGACAAGGCTCTACGCTAGGGGCCAGCATCCTGTATGAAAATATGAATCTTCCTAGATAAAGTTTCATTATCTAATCAGGAATCAAGACAATACATTCATAATTGCAGGTGTGTGAAATTTAATGGCAGATGTTTATAAAAAACACAAAATAGAACACCCTAACCAAGAATAACTGTTTGAGTAAATTATGTTTAAGCTGACCTTTCAAGGTAAATAAGTATCCATCAGTTTGAAAGTTAAAAATTTTTACTCATAGTTTCAGATGAAAAGACACAAAGGTAGTACATACATTTTCTAAGATAGTAGCAGACCTGGGGAGCCCAGGGGGGCTAGAACTCCAAGCCCATGATCTTCTCTATTATACATACTCACATGCTCCCTGCTACCTGGAAAGCCTTCCCTTCCATTTTACTAATAGCTCATCCCGGGGGACATAATTAGACAAAGCTTCCTTGTGCAAGGAGTCTTCCAAAATGGATAGTCTGATTCCCTTCTGTAAAGCTCCTCTCTGTTTTTCATAGTTTGCATCTCCTTTATTACATATAAATATTTATATTTACATGTGTGTGAGTATAATGGCAAAATTATACTGAGTCCTTTTTCATTCTTCTCTTTAAATGAGAAAGAGAGAGAGAGGGAGAGGGAGAAGGAGAGGGAGAGGGAGAGGGAGAGGGAGAGGGAGAGGGAGAGGGAGAGGGAGAGGGAGAGGAGAGAGAGAGAGAGAGAGAGAGAGAGAGAGAGAGAGAGAGAGAGAGAGAGAGAAAGGAGAGAGGAAGAAGGGCGGCCAACTTTACAAAGGATAAATAACAATTTATGCTTTTATCACCCAAAATGCCTCGCATAGCAGTGTGAATGTACCTGTCTTCCGTACATAATAGCTGACCTGAAAGTCATGTACAGGTTACAATGACCATATATGCATAAGTTTATTTCTGAGTTCAAACTTATGTTTCATTGGTCCACATGTCTATTTTTGTACTATCACCATACTGTTATAATATTACCGATGCATGAATTCGTGCACGGGTGAGGTCCCTCAGCCAGGCCAGCAATCGGGGCTGATCCAGGGGGTGGAGGGGGCTGGCCTGCTGAGGGGAGGAACTATGGGAGGTTGGCCAGCTAGCCCCTCCCCATTGAGACCGATCAGGGGGGCCAGCTGGCTGGGGGGAGGGACCACAGGAGATTGGCTCCAGCATCAAGCTAACCAATGGCCAATTCTGTGAGGAATCAGGCTCCCTCCTCCCTCCTGTCTGGGTCTGGGGTATAGGTGAACCAGATTCAGAGCCTTCAGGGCCTCAGCAGCAAGCTAACCAATGGCTGATTCCACAAGGAATCGGGCTCCCTCCTGCCTGGGTCCGGGGTGCGGGTGAACCAAATTTGGGACTGTCAGGGCCCCAGCAGCAAGGCCTGGGTCAGTGTGTGTTTGTCATAGCTACCAGCCAGTCGTCTGGTCATTCTGGTCGTTCAGTCTTAACAGTTGCTTAGGCTTCTATATATATACTAGAGGCCCAGTGCACGGATTCATGCACCAGTGGGGTCCCTCAGTCTGGCCTGCAGGGATTGGGCCGAAACCGACTCTCTGACATCCTCTGAGGGGTCCCAGATTGCAAGAGGGCAGTTCTTGGGCGACACACCCCGGAATCGGGCTCCCTCCTCTCTGGTTCCAGGTGTGTCACCCAAGAACCACAGCTGCCAAGTCACCGCAGATTGGCAGCTCCTGCATTGAGCGTCTGCCCCCTGGTGGTCTGTGTGCATGATAGCTACTGGTTGGACAGTTGAACGATAGGACAGTCGCTTAGGCTTTTATATATATATAGATATAGATAGCTTTGTAGTATAGTTTAAAGTCAGAAAATGTGATGCCTACAGATTTAATTTTATTTATTTGAGTCATTTTTTATTTTTTTCTGGTCTAGCTAACGGTTTGCCAATTTTATTTATCTTTTCAAAAAAGCAACTTTTAGTATTATGTTTTTCTATTGTCTTTCTAATCTCTGTATCATTTATTTCTGTTCTCATCTTTATTATTTACTTCCTTCTGCTAACTTTGGGCTCAGTCTGTTCTTTTTTTTTTTTTCCAGTTCCATGAGGTATACAGTTAGTTTAATTAATTTAGATCTTTCTTTAGTTAATGTAGACATTCATACCTATATGCTTCTCTCTTAAAGCACATTTACTTCATTCCAAAAACTTTAGTAGGTGTGTTTTTATTTTCTTTTGTCTCAAAATACTTTCTGATTTCCCTTTGGATTTCTTCTTTGATTACTGGTTTTTCTGGAGTATGTTAATTTCCACATAGATTTTACTTTTTTAGTACTGCTCCTGCTGTAGATTTCTATCTCCAAACCATTGTGGATTGAATACATATTTGATATGATTTTATCCTCTTTAATTTGTTAAGACTTGCTTGTGAACCTACATATGGTCTATCCTGGAGGATGTTCTGTGTGCACCTGAGAAAGATGTGTAGTCTGCTGCTGCTGGATGGAATCTTCTTTATGTCTGTTATGTCTTTGTGGTCAATAGTGCTGTTCAGGTTCACTGTATCCTTATTGATTTTCTGTCCGGATGATCTCTGCAATGTTCTGAGTGAAGTATTGAAGTCTCCAGCTATTATGGTATTGCTGTCTTTTTATTACCCTACTCCCTCTCGGCCTGCAAAGTTTCTATGCGTGATGAGGCATGTTTCTCTTGCTGCTTTCAAAGCTCTCCCTTGGCCTTGATGGTTAATATTTTGATTGCAATGTGTCTGGGAGCAAGTGTCTCTGGGATGATCTTGTTGGGGTCCTCTCAGCTTCTTTCACCTGGACGTCCATATCTCTTCCATGAGTGTTTAGCTATTGTTTCTTCAAATAAGCTTTCTGCCTTTCTCTCTCCTTTTGGGAATCCCATGATGGAAATGATAATTTACTTGATACTGTCCCATAATTTACGTAGGCCTTCCTCACTCTTTTTTTATTTGTATTGTTTGGTTCCTCTATCAGTGGTTCTCAACCTTCCTAATGCCATGACCCTTTAATACAGTTCCTCGCATTGTGGTGACCCCCGACCATAAAATTATTTTTGTTGCTACTTCATAACTGTAATTTTGCTACTGTTATGAATCATAATGTATATATCTGATATGCAGGATGTATTTTCATTGTTCGCGACCCACAGGTTGAGAACCACTGCAACTGGTTGGTTTCAAACAATGTGTCTTTGAGTTCACACACAGGATGGCATTGAGACAAGGATCAATTTCAGGATCCACCATTGGCTCCTCAGACAGTGAGCTTATTACCGGATGGACAGATGAATGTGGCTCCCTCCAGGGTTCTTGGAGGGCTAGCGCCAGGTCACCGGATGAGTCCCTGGTGGGCAGGATTGGCCCTGGACCATGTGGGAAAGGGGCTGGGGTTGAGCACCAGAGTTGTTCAGGGTCCACAGCCAAGACGCCAAGACTGAGGTCCTCAGACCTGACTCTGGAGACATGGATGAACATGTCTCCTGCTAGGACCAAGGCCAGGCTAGGCTTCTCCCTGACTGTGGCTGGAGGGGCTGGAGCCGAGTACTGTGCCACTTCAGGATTTCCTGAGGTGTAGACAGAAGTACTTCCTGTGGATGCCTGGGCCTGCAGACGGATTTGCCTGTGGACTGTGGCTAGGAGGGGATGGAGCCAAGTATAAGATCTCTCGGTACACAGATGTAGTATTTCCAGCAAAGAACGTGCACTTACATTTTGTAGCTAGAATGTGCTTATTTCCAAAACCAAAAGTTTTTATTTTTCTCTCATTTTTTAATTGAAAATTTGTGTAACCATCAAAATCTGATTACCCTAGCATTATTAATATGAGTTGCAAAGATGTCACCTTAAGAACTATGTCAAATACAGAGAAAAAAAGGATTTGCTCAAAGAGCTAATGCATACAGGTGAGTGGAGGGAAGAAAATCAGAACTCCAGGGGCAGCAATAACTGGCTCTGTAACAGATAAGTTAAAGAATTACTCCCCTATCCAATAACATAGAACTTGCTAGAAGCATCAGTTTACTCTTGCATTCAATGAAAAATGTATAATTACCACAGCAATTCCTATAGGACATGTTACATATTGCACTTCAGAGATGTGAAGAGATAAATGGAGATGAGGTCTCTTACAACAAGCAGCAATTTATTTTTATGAAAATTTTCCCCAAATGGAGTACTAGAATTTGACATCTCTCAAGATTATCTTTCCCAACAACCCTGATACCATGTGGAAAAGAAACAAATGATTCCCTAGGGTGCCTTTGCTAATACAAATGTTTTTTTCTGATTTTATAAAGGGATTTTATTTGAGTGTGTTGCATAAAGAGATTTAGACAGAATATATCCTAGAACAACAAAGATCTGCATGGTCGATTTCCTCCCACCTCTTGGACATTTTGGGGTTCCTCTCCTCCCTTTTCTATGCTTGGTGTCCTCAGTTCTAGGCCTAGTATATATATCAAATCTTGACCGTAGCCATTTGGCCTAACTTTTACTGTTGCTCTGGAATGTGGCTCCTTATATTTTATATCACTAACTCCTTTTGTTTCATTCAAAGCACTATACATATGTATATTTTATTGGTTTTGTTTTAACAACAACATCTTTCCATGAGAACAGGGTGATGTGTTTTGCTTTTGTGCCATGATTTAGCACAGAATGGAACACATTTTCAGCACTCAGTATCTACCTGTGTGTTGAGTAAATTTAGACAATGCCTTAATTCATTTTTGTTGAATTCTCCAACCCCTATCTCCATCACATTTTTAATGATCTCGTTACTGTCTCTTTTTCTCTCTGGGGTCATCTTTTAAAAACTGCCAATTCCCACCCTATGTTCCAGTTGGTTTTCTTTTACTTCTGTTTTATACTGGAAACCCAACTCACTTAGCTATTAAACTAGATTGTTTCCACATAAACAACCAGCAGGCTCTGTGAACTGCAGCTTTCATTGTCTTCATAACATATTTATTTACCCACTGCATGATTAAACTCTCTCCCTCATTAAATGATTGACCATATTATTTGGAAAAAGAAAATGAGACAGATTCCAAATTTATCACAAACTTATACTTTAAGAGGTTGACAGACACACATATATATATATATATATACACACACACACACATACATACATATATATGATATAATCCTATAAAATAAAAGGCTAATATGCAAATTGACTGAACAGAATGACAGGTCGCTATGACGCACACTGACCACCAGGGGGTAGACAATCAATGCAGGAGCTGCCCCCTCGTGGTCAGTGTGCTCCCACAGGGGGAGCGCTGCTCAGCCAGAAACTGGACTCACAGTTGGCGAGCGCAGAGGCATTGGCGGGAGCCTCTCCCACCTCCGAGGCAGCACTGAGGATTTCCGACTGCTGGGTTAGGGGAGCAGGCCTAAGCTGTCAGTTGGACATCCCCTGAGGGCTCCCAGACTGCGAGAGGGCACAGGCCAGGCTGAGGGACCTCCCCTGTGGGTGCACCAATTTTGTGCACCGACCCTCTAGTGTTATATATAATATATATGGTATTATATATTACATCATACATATGAGAGAGTTTAGTTAAGCATAAGTTACAAAAGAACAATAAGAAATATGTTTTACAGAGTATAGGGTTGGGTGGGGGATACAAATGCAGTTGTAAGGTAGCATCTCTAGTTATATTGAGAAGCAGCAAAAAAAGCAAAGGTAGGGTAAGGAGGTATTCACCCAAGCAGATACAAGGAATAAATGGCCTTTGGTGTCACTCACCAGTGTATGTTTAAAATGAACGAGAGTAACATAAAGTAGCTCTGTTTCTGGGAGGTAGGGGTCTGGAATTATGATGGGATATTCATCTTAATGTTAAAGAGTGAGCTCCATGCTTGTCTCCTATGAGAAGCTCAGCAATAACTTCTATCAGGAACTATTTCTCCTCAACTATACTCGAGAGTTTTCAAAGACAGGAAACAGATATTTTTAAATATTTTTAAAAAATCTCTTTATTTACAAACTCTCGAGTAGAGGAGAAATAGGTCCTGAAAGAAGTTACTGCTGGGCTTCTCAGAGGGGACAGCATCGAGCTCACTCTTGGACCTGGAGAGCATTATGCTAAGCGTAATAAGCCAGTCAGAGAAAGAGAAATGTCACATGATCTCACTCATTTGTGCAATATAATGAACAACATAAACTGATGAACAAAAACAGATCCAGAGACAGAGAAGCATCGATCAGACCATCAAACCTCAGAGGGAAGACATGGGAGGGTGGGGGAAGGGGGAGAGATCAACCAAAGGACTTGTATGCACGCATACAAGCATAACCAATGGACACAGACACCAGGGGGGGATGAGGGCATGAGCGAGGGGGGTCAATGGGGGGATAAAGACACATATGTAAAACCTTAATCAATAAAGAAAATAAATAATTTAAAAAATCTCTTTATTGCTAATATCTAGCCCAGGAAGGAAATTCTTATGATATAAGCACATCTTACATCTCCTCCACAACTTGAGCAAATTTGATTGAAATTGACTTTTTCTATCTGTCTGTTTAGGTACACATTGTTTTTCTAATTTTACTATTCTCTTCATTATTTTCTTACCATCTAACCCCAAGACACCTCCTTATTTATTCAACAAATATTTATTGATCGCCTACTGTGTGCCAGGCCCTGTCTTAGCCCCTGAGTCAATTTTAAATCTAATATTTCACTAGATCAGCATGTCCCAGAGACATTCATTACTGTTTTCCACTGCATTCCTGATAAGATTTTGGAAATATTAGGAGGGGGAGCACTTATTTAGTGCTCTTCTGACAGACACCAATAAATATACTTTATATACACTTGATCATCTCTTAATAATTTTCAAATAAAATTTCATTTAAATGTATTTAAAATGAAATTTTATATCACTACCTGTTACAGGCTGAATTATGGCCCCCTCAAAATCCATACATTATTGTCTTCACCCCTATTAGCTCAGAATGTGACCTAATATGATCATTAGTGAGGACCCTTGTCCTTGTAACAAAAGGAAATTCGGATTCCCACGTGAGCAAAGGGAAGACAATTATCCACAAGCCAAGGAAAGAGGCCTGGAGCACGACCTTTCCTGTGGCCCTCGGTAGAACCAGCCCTGCCGACAGCTTGATTCTGGACTTCCAGCCCCCAGAACACAAAGTACATTTCTGTTGAGTAAGCCACTATGGTACTTTGTTACAGCAGCCCTACCTAGCAAACAGACACACTACCATTACTGTAAAATCATTGCTACCTGCAATAAAAAAAAACACCTAATTTTAGCCCGGCCAGTTTGGCTCAGTGCTTGAGCGTCGATCTATGAAACAGGGGGTTCGATTCCCGTTCAGGGCACATGCTCGGATTGTGGGCTTGATCCCCAATACGGGGCATGCAAGAGGCAGCCGATCAATGATTCTCTCTCATCATTAATGTTTCTCTTTCTCTCTCCCTCTCCCTTCCTCTCTGAAACCAATAAAATATGTATTTTTAAAAAAGCAAATAATTTTAAAAAATCAATATAAATCTTCTAACATTTTAAATAGTTTCTTGAAGGACTTACATTTTTGTGCCTTTCAGACTTTTACAATGTGCACTGGGCATCACAGAAGAAAATAAGTGCTTACACACAGTTGGGGACATGCATCAAGGCCGCAATGCCTTTTCCCACCCAGCTGCTTCTTCCTGTGACATTGTGTTCGTTCAGCTCGATGCATGGCACCCTGTCAGGTCGGCATTCATTGTCTGAGGCACTGAAAGGCCAGGCCTAGGCAGCTTTTATTCCTGGAACAGGATGTCGCTCTCCAAGGACCTTTCCTCTGGCCCGGAGGGCTGCTTGCATCCAAGAAGCATTGAGCTGAAGCAGGCGTGGAGTCCCTGCCACACCCCTCACTCCTGGCTGCCTCCAGCTTGGGCCCCTGCCCGGACACTCCCTACTGAGATGCTGCGAAACCAGGGCCCTGCATCCAATTTGGGAAATTGGCTTGAGGCTATTGTGGTGGGACAGAAAAAAAGAGACGATGCTGAAAAATGCTACATTGAGAAACAAGGTGGTAACATAGGCATGGAGAGGAGAAGAGACTGAATAGGTAATGGACAGAAGATGAATAGAAAAGGAGGGCCTTGAAAAATAGGACTTGAATGGCAGCTGCCAGAGGAAAAAATAGAAACCTATCCTCTACCTTTTTTTTTAAAAAAATATATGTTTTATTGATTTCTACAGAGAGGAAGGGAGAGGGATAAAGAGTCAAAAACATCGATGAGAGAGAAACATTGATCAGCTGCCTCCTGCACACTCCCCACTGGGTATGTGCCCGCAACCAAGGTACATGCCCTTGACCGGAATCGAACCTGTGACCCCTGAGTCTGCAGACCGATGCTGTATCCACTGAGCCAAACCGGTTAGGGCTATCCTCTACTTTTTAAAAAATTATTTTTCCCCTCAACATGCTGATCTTTCTTGGTCTCTGCCCCTTGGAAAGTTCATTGATGCCCTTTACCTTGACCTTTGCTAACCAGGCATGCCAGGTTACCTCTTTCTCCCTCACCCCTGCCTTGCTCTTCTCTCTGGTGTTACCCATAAAAAGAGGAGAGGATTCTAAAAATAACTATCATTTATGATACTCTTAAATAATATAAAAGTATTTTTAAAAGATTGGCTGGGTAAAGTCCATTTAGGATTTCCACAGCTGTGTAAAAAGGTGCTTCACTGAGAATGAAGGTGGGTGAAGGTGGCTTAAGTTCATTTAAGTATGAGATTGTATACAATGACAGCATCAAAATGCCCCACCATCTAACACTCAGGACTCTATTTTTTTTCCTGTTGTTTCCTTCCCTCCCGTAATCCTTAACCTTCATGAAATACATTTCATCAGTGCTATCTTGATCTTATCTGTTAAACAATTTCATCATTTTAGGGAAAGATCATGAAAAATGGCTTTCTAAAACAAGACTTTCTGACATGGCCATCTTGATTACAAAATGATGTACCACTTCTTAAAATGAGCATGGTCCGGGGACACAGAGGCTATTAGAAATGTATTCTCAGTTAGATTTAATTATCCAGCGGCTCCCCACTAAAGCCCAGTAAAACGTTCTTTGCATGTAAATCCTGTTGACGGCACATTATTCTTTCTACAGGGCTGTGCATGAGCAAGCACACTTCCAATTACTTGCAGAAACACAAACAACAAATATATGCTTTAGATGTATTTACTTAAGCATTGTCAGAAGAAATATTTCCACAATAACTGTAGTAGACTCACTATGGCCCCAGCAATGTGTTTCTAAGAACACAGTGGCACCTTTTAGCTTTTTTTACTTTTTTTTTCATTCATTATTTTCTAAAGAAATTATTATTATTATATTTATAATGACCAAGTAGTGAACATCAGCACGGGGTCAGCCATTTCGGCATTCTTACATGTCACTGCGTCTCTACAGTGGATTTGGTACTAATTGGTACAATGCATTGGGTACTAATGGTAAAAGAGACTAACTCATGTGTGGTAGACCCGATCCATGTTCTTTTAGCAACAAAAAAGGCTCCCTCTTCTTCTCTGGCCCTTTCTCTTTCTCTGTCTTGCCCTTCCATTCAAAATTATTTTTGTTATTGAGATAAAGATTACACAGTATAAAATTGATTCTTTTAAAGTGTACGATTCAGTGGCTTTTAATATATTCACTATGTTGTACAATCAGCACCATTGTCTGATTCCAGAACATTTCTCTTATCCCCCAAAATAAACCCAGAACCTATTATCTGTTGGTCCCAATGCCTCCCTCTCCTCTACCCTACTCACCACCACTAGTCTACTTTCTGTCCTATGGATTTGCTCATTATGGACATTTCATATAAATGAAATCATACAATATGTTTTTTCTTTCACTTAAAATGTTTTCTAGATTCATCCACATTGTAGCATATAATACTGCTTACTTACCTTTTATGGCTGAAAATACTCCATTTTATGTATACATCACCTTGTGTTTATCTATTCATTTATCAGTCATGGATGTTTAGGATATTTTGTTTATCCATTAACCAGTTTATGGAGAGTTAATGACAATAAGCATGAGATTTTGAGAAGCAAAAGACCCATGGAAAATTGTCTCCCGACAGTTGAAGTGCCTACCAGCAAATAACCTTTGATAATTCAGTGGGCATATTTTGCCTTTTTCTATCAAGGAATATTTTCTTTGATAATTAGTATACGGTTTGCTTTTGAGAAAAACAGTGTTAAGAGAACCCAATGGTCCAATAGAGGTCAGGCCTTGCACAGAGCTTTGAAAATACATTATTTAATTGAATCCCTATGATGACATTTGCGATTCTTTGTACTTCCCTCATCCCACAAATGAGGAAACTGCAGCTATGGTGTATACACGAGAGCACAGGGACTGCTTAAGGATTACAAGTACTCGGTTCAGCAGATAAAATGTGTGGCTTAAAGGATGACGCTGGAAAGTCACATATGCCAAGATAATCATAAGAGTAAACTCATGTGGCTTTCAAACAGTTTTTATAATGGCGAATTGTGTAAATAATATATTATGCTGAACTTTACTACCTAAGGCAAATAATGTGCTCCAAACCTTACGGGTAGACCAAGATCCCAAATTACAGGGCCTCCCACTTCCTTCACACTTGTTCCCGTAGTGCCTTCCAGGAAGGCTAAATCCCTGTGTGTCACAGAGAGTCACTCACTTCATCTTTACTTATGAAAAAAATGAGGCTCAGAGAGCTGAAGCAGCTGCTAGTATACTAATGACAATGCTAGTCCAACCAATTGTAGAATTGAGGAAATTCCTGGGAAAGTAGACTTATATCAATGCCTATTTAAAGAATGATTTGGTCAAGAAGAATAAAATAAGCTTATACCTTGTTTATTCATGCCTGTGTGTCTAAGTTATATCCAGTGGGGGTATTACCGGCTATCTTCAGCAACTACCTCATCTTTCATTTCCTATTTTTCAGAGAATATAGGAGATAATAAATGCGTTTTGCATAAGTGAATGTATTTTGGAATGAAAAAGGAGCCCTGTTTCATATCCCACCCCTATCACTTTGAATAATTTACTCATTTTTTGAGCTTTGCATTTCTATCTGTAAAGTGGAGATAATAATAACACTTGGCTCCTTGAATTAGGGTAATTGCCTGGTAATGTAACACATGGAGAGTGCCTATGCACTAGAATGTGAATCAGGAGACCAGGGTTCTAGCTATTGATTTGCCGCTTATTTGCTGTGCAACCTTATACAAGTCACTAAACCTCTCTTGTCCTCAGTTTGTGAACCCAGAAAAGAATGTGAGTCGCTGTTTCTTCCAGGGCACTTTCAGCACTTAAAACTCATGACATTTCATGACCTTTTCTATCAGGTTAAAAAAAAAAGCTTCAGTGCGCTTTTAAAGGTGTCCTTGGTCAGATGCTTCAATAGCAACTCTTCGTTTGATTAAAAATATTCACAATTTATTGCAAATTTAAAGAAAGATGAAATACTCTTCGCTCAAAAATCTGAACAGATGAACCTGGAAATCATGAGTGTGCATTTAATGCGCTAACCGCATCCGAATGTTTCTCTTTAGCATATTAATATATTTAGTACTCAATGCTATGCTTATAAACATATATAATGAAAAATCTAAAAGAGACCTTTACTGACATTTTGTAGCCCCGCTTCTTGATGACAAAGATCAAGAATTTAATGCTGACAATGGGAAAATCTGAATATAAATAGAATCTAAATCCATTTGGACTGAACTTATTCAGAGTGGTGTCCAACCATTTCCTCTGCGGGGTCCGGTGAAGGGAGTGGAGGGAGCGGTGGAGATGCCTCCTTCGATTGCAGCGATCACACCACTCCCACCACCCGATCTCCCTCCCATGGCCAGGATCTTGGCTCTCCTCCTGGGAATAGCTCTCCTGCCAGCTCTCACACAGTTGGCTTGTAGGGCCCAAGCGCAACTTTCTTTGTTGGTGACGGGCTGTGTTCCAAATAGAGCTCTACCACCCACGAAGTCTGCAGGCTGCGGGAGAGTAGGCCCTGCATAAAACCGCCCCAGTCATGCAGCAAACTCCAAACTCACACATCCTTTCTCCTTCATGGCCTTAATCATGCAATTAAAAGTAGAGGTTTGAAGTCACCCACAATCAGTGGCATGCTGGGTTCGGATTTGGGTCAAATAATGTCAATTCCTGTGCCTTTTATTCTAAATAAAAAAAGCATTAATGTAACCTAATCATGTATGTAAGTGCAAGGTGTCCAAAAAATGTATGCACACTTTAACAGCTGATAACTTACTTAATTTTCACTACTTTTGAGGTTTGACTTTTTTAAAATGATGGCTGAAGCCAGACTAAGTTTTGAGCAAAGAAAATTTATCTAAAAGTGACACTAGATTTTTTTTCTTATGAGAATACATAAAAGATAAAGTTTATGGTACAAAACCGGCAACAGTTGACGAATTGAGGGCATGCAAATACTGACTGAAATGATTCTTGATGGTTGCGATTCCATTGCTTCAAGTTATCAGCAGTGCCTGGACCAGAATGGTCATCAGTTTGAAAGCAGGCATTGACAAAATAAAATGTATTCATTTCTGTAGATTCTTTTAAATTTGGGGGAAGGTGAACTGTATGGTAATAAACACTGACTTAATAATCATTCAAAGTGTGTATTCATTTTGGGGGGACACCCTGTATTTGTAGACTAGCAGCATTGAGCAACATTCAATATATGGTAACTGGCTATCATCACCATCAATCACCTCATTATCATCTGTCATCCTTTCCAAACCCAGATTTCTTACTCAACTCAAATACTGCATACCTCCCATCTTGCACCAGGCCCGTGGGATTCTGCTTGGCTGAGGAGTTAGAAAGGAGAATGTGTGAGGTCCAGACTTGGAGAACATTACTTCCCAAACATGGCTTCCTCATAGAATCCCTAGAGGAGATTTTAAACGTCTCAAGCCCAGGCTAGACCAATGAAAGCAAGCTCTGGGGCGGGGCCAAACACCAGTGTTCAAGCTCCCATGGTGGTTCCACTCTGCAGCCAAGGTTGAGAGAAACTGTTCTACAAACAGCCAGTGAGGCTGTTGGTTCTAAGTAGAAGCAAGTTGAGAGCCCTCTGACGGCTTTCGGCAGGACCGTGATTTGCTTGATAGCAACACCTTTGCTCAGTAAACGAAGAGCAATTTCAGACTGAGTTGACAGGTGGAGAGAGGGAAGCTGCTGATAGAGCACTTGTGATAAAAGGTGGCTTACAACAAGTGTAGAGTGCCTTCATTTGACTCCTCTCAACCATTTAACAACCCCTTTGGCCCAGTTATTTCATGTCAGTAAGCTTCAATCCCCCCTTTTGTTAAAGTGAAGATAAAAATAGCAATTAGGGCCTGGCTGGTATGACCCAGTAACTGAGCTTTGAACTGTGAACTGGGAGGTCACCTTTAGATTTCTGGTCAGGGCACATGCTCGGTTTGTGGGCTTGATCCCCAGATGGGGGGTTCAGGAGGCAGCTTATCCATGATTCTCTCATCATTGCTATTTCTTTCTCCCTCTCTCTTCCTCTCTGAAATCAATAAAAATATATATTTTAAAATACAGCAATTAAGTCAGAGATGTGTTGGGAAGATTAAATAAAATATGTCAGTCAACATACAGAAGATAGAGTATGCACTCATTAAAATGTATTATTGTCATAATTCTTTTTATTATTATTAGGAAAATGGGGGAATAGTTTATCAATTGGTCCCCTACTCTTGCTTCTGAGGTCGCATGTAAACTGAGTAAAGATGCAAAACAATAACTTTTAATTAATGTTGTAAACCTTTCATTGACTTGGAATCACTAGCTGTCATGTTGAGAAAAAGAAAATAGAAATCATACTTTAAGATCAAAGCAATATGATTTTTCAGAAGCATGTTATCCCAGGCCCTACAACAACCAAATTTCTGTCAAATCTTATTTTTTTTCTATCATGCCTCTCCAATCATAGCCTTTATTCATTTTTTAAAAAAATATTTTTATTGACTTCAGAGAGGAAGGGAGAGGAGAGATAGAAACACCAATGCTGAGAGAGAATCATTGGTCAGCTGCTTCCTGCATGCCCCCTACTGGGTATCAAGCCTGAAACCCGGGCATGTGCTTTTGACCAGAATTAGACCTTCAGTCTACAGGCCAAAGCTCTATCCACTGAGCCAAACTGGCAAGGGCCAATCATATCCCGTTAAATACAGGTGCTGATGAAAGAATATGCATTGCATTTCAGGGGGCCTATCCATCAGATGAGATGGTCTATATGGCTGCACCTGAGACCCTGACCTTGCACAGGCTGTCCCAGACCTTCAGGGCACGTTATCATCATGGTTCATGGGCTGTCAAGGATGTACTCTAGTCAACGGCAGTTATGGCATCTGAGCCCAGTGGGGGTGACCTGAAGTTCTACTCTTCATAATATAATGTGAGGACAGGGTCATGGGAAAGGACAGTTGAGCTACAAACATGGAGAGGAGAGGAGGGATGGCGGTAACATCTTCCTCTTGGCAACTTTCTACTTTTCTTATCATCTCCCTGGCCCTGAGCTGGCCTGCTGCTCCCTTTCCCAACCATCCCTCTGGGATTGGCAGAGGCCACTCCATCTCTTTGTCAGTGTCTTGCTGTCTCTTTTCTGTATAAGAAAAAGATAAGCACATTTTCAAAAGTGCCCACAAAGGGAGCTTCTATATAGATGCTAGTTGAATAATTATTAGAACTCAGAGGCTCTGTCTAAAGATGTGGATCAGAGCCCTGCACATGGGACAGAAGATAGAAGAGGGGCTTAGAACTCCAGCTCCTGCACCATCACCATTTGCATAACTAGCAGGAAACTGTGTTGGCTTTGGATGAATTAGGTTTTTTACAGAGAAGGTTAAGGCAAGAACAAAGGATTATGGCAGAGTCTAATGAAATGTTGGACCCAGTGAGTCTGCATCAATGTCGTTGAATAATTGCCTCCTTGTGGGGGTTTAGATGATTTGCCCAATTACATACACTTTGGAAAAAATGAGCGAGTGTGTCGGCAGTGATTGCTATACAGCAGAGAGGGAGAAAAATCGTGTATTAAAGCTGCACATTTTGAAAGCTTCGGGCTCTCTGAAGTTTTTTGATTTGAAGGCCTAATCACTCCTGCTTATTCTCGACCATGAGAAAATTATTTGAGGAGTTCCAGACATATTTTACTCATCATGGAAATGTACATTTCCTTCCAAATGAAAGGAAAATGAAATATCACTTTCAAATAGTAAAAATCAAAAGCTTTACAAACTAGTTCTGAGCTCCATGGTAAAGAGGAGAAACTTGACAAACTAAAGCAAAATAAAAATTATCAAAGACTTGAGTTTGCATTAGATTGTGAGTAATTAAAATTGGGTGATCACCTGTGTTCCATTTTCAGGGATTCTAAGGGTTAATATATTTTTTAATAAAATGTTAAGTGTATTTTTTATTGATTTCAGAGAAGAAGGGAGAGGGAGATATAGAAACATCAGTGATGAGAGTAATTGATCAGCTGCCTCCTGCGGCCCCTTCTGGGGTGGAGCCTGCAACCTGGGCAATTCTGAGTGAGAATTGAACCGTGGTGACCTCTTGGTTCATAGGTTGATGCTCAACCACTGAGCCACACCGACTGGGCCTACGATTAATATTTTCATGCTCTCATATAAATAGCATCTAAGTCACCCAAGATTATATAATAGAGAGTAAAATAGTTCCTAAAAGTATGAGTGTGTGAGTGTGTGAGTGATAAAGCACTATCATTGCCATTATAATTATCGATACAGTTCAGTGAGCATCATCTAAGAATCTCAGGTGTTGATGATGGAAGAATGAATGAGTCACAGTGCATAATGCTAAATAACTCATTGTCTGGTCTACTTGGGGATGCCTTTTCAGTGTTGTGCTACTCTGGAGAACAAATGCTACAAAATGATTCAGAAGTTGAGGTTTGGTTTTGAGCATCTGGACACATCATCATTCGCATGTACTGCTTATAATTCTTTATCCAAATAGAACAGGGGCTTTCAAATAGTGAAAATAACAAAAAGAACATTAAAAATAAAGTTTCATTTGATCTCTAAAAAAGCTCAGGAATCAGATCAAGTATTTTGTTGTTGCTGCTCTTCCCATTTTACATAGAAGAAACTGAGGCCCAGAGATTGTACGCGAAGGTCAAGGTGATCCAGGAGCACCCAGCAGCTATCAAACTCCAAATTCTTTGTTTTAAAGTCTTAATATTATGCCATGTTCTGTGCCAAGTACTCCTCAGTGTGTCAACATTTTTTGCCAAGAAGAAAACATTAGCATTTCTCATTCAAATATTCATTCAAAAATATTTACCATGTGACTTCTTAGTGCTAGTCATCAACTATATTAAACAAAGTAGACAAAACTTCCTCCCTTCTTGGGGTATTTATTCCAACTACTCCAATAATCTGATATTATTGGGCTTGTTTCATTTAATTATAAATATTTATTTAGATTATACATGAGCCTCGGGTACGTCTTGTTTGGGGAAGCATGGCATGGCTGTCCTTGAACTAAGGTTCAGATGGCCTGGGTTTTCATCCTGGGGTTTCCACTTAGTAGGAGGCTGGGGCTCTAGTACTCTTACTGGGAACATCGGTATCCTTACAACTAACAGGCAAGCAGCGCCACCTGCCAGGAGCCACCTCACACTGCTGCTGGGGGGATGTAATGAATTCTGATGTTTGGAAGCACCTTTTCACAAGTAAAGAGTTACATGCATTTACTACGTGACCCCCCCCCCCCAGTTTTTAGTTCTTTCACTGTGATATGCTTCCTTATTTCCTCCTCTGTTTTTTCTTCATTTTTCTCCTGTCTCACCTGGTGTCAGGCAAGAACACAGAGGTGCCGCACAGTGGTTACACCTATCCCGTGCTAGATTTGGTTTTCATGGACATGCATCTACATCTGAAGTGTTACAGGAATCGTAACGTTAATTCCATGTCCTCCAGACTGGTATTTGGCAAGTGCAATTTGCTAAGTTATGCATTCTGCATCATCAAAAAAACAAAACAAAACAAAACAAAACAAAACCCCAAACCACGTTTCACTTAACATCTGCTTTATGACAGAAAAATGAAGGAGGTAGGGGAGGGTATGTTCTGAGTAAAAGTTTCTATATATTTATTTTTGTGAAGTTCATGTTTCCTAGGTTATTCAAATATCATGGGTGAACACTTTGCACTGACCCTTTTGTTGCTTTTGGATTTGAGATCAGAGGGTATTTCAATATATGCCATCCCTAAAGGCTCTGTGAATTGTAGCTTTTCACCGACTATGTCTCACTAGGAAAGTTTTGTAAACTAGGGTCTTTGTTACATCGGCTATCTCATCATTTTTTATCAGTTGTGTCATATGTTATATCAGGGGCTTTGGAACGACGATGTATGAAAATATTTCCGGAGAAAAGCTTTTCGTCGGTGGCAACGTGCTCTAATCGGGGACTGATTGTGCAGAGGAGGCCTCTCCTGTGATGGAAGGCGCCGCATTTACCACTGGGCTCTGTTGATAGGATCCTGCCTGCATCCCCAGCGCCCGCCGGAACCACAGGGCAGAGGAATTTAAGTGATTTTGCATAGCTCTTCTTATCAACACTTGGACTTACTTGAGAGACAGACAAACTCCCGACTGATCTGAGCCTCGGTCTCTTTCAGAACATCCTTGGGCGAATGGAATGCCTCGGTTCCCTGGGCTGGGCTGCAATCAGTCAAAATGAGAGGCATCGCTTTAATCCACACCGCAGCCTCCCTGACGGCCTGGCGACGCTGTGCTCACTGTCCAAATATTCAGCCCTTTTCACCCAATTTGCCTCCTTTGTGCAGCATTACTGGCGGAGGGAGCCGGCCCTCTCCAAGCAGCCTTAGTGTGTCTCCGTGCTGATAAGCCAGCCTCGGAGTTCAGAACCCAGGGCGTTCTCAGGGCTGGACCACTTAAGGCCGGACAACATATCAATTTGTAGACAAAGCAGCCCAGGAGACAAGTGCGGACCATCAGGATGGGCTATTTCTGCAGTAACAAGGCAGCTGACAGGGCTGCCTTCTCAGCAGGGAGGCAGGAAAAGTGGCCACTAATTGCTCCGTGCCAGGAGCAAGCACACTTTCCCTCCTTAAAAAAAAAAAAAGATGTTGACAGAACTTCCCACAGATGTGCATCCTGCATCCCCTGGCCACAGGTTTGTCTTACTGCCCCTTAGTAATTTCTGAGACTTTGTTTTCAAGTGGGGATGCTTATTGTGAACATTCTAGGCGTCAGTGCGGAGCATGCACTGTTTTTATTGATGTTCTTTTTCTAACATATGTTTTTATTGATTTGAGAAAGAAACATCAATGAGAGACACATCCATCGGCTGCCTCCTGCACACCCCCTACTAGGGATCGAGCCTGCATTTCTGGCATGTGCCCTGACCAGCAAGCAAAGGGACGGCCTCTCCGTGCATGGGACAGCACTCAACCAACTGAGCCACACCGGCCAGGGCTATTTTTAATTTTAAACAACCAGAATGGTCCTATATTTTAAGACAAAGGTTTTATCAAATCTGCCCTTTCTTCTGTCGGAGGGTCTCAATTTGCGCAATTTGAAAAGTGCTCAATTTGCTTCAAGTCAGGTATAAAATGATATCGAGGTCATGCTGAGAAATGGCCAACCTGGGGAGAAATAGCACGCTATTTCATTTCCTTACACATCTGTTGAAAAAGAGACTGATGTCAATGAAAGGCTTTCAATTATTTGTAGCTCCAAAGTTTCTTACCCTAATACTTCATAAAACACTGACAGGAGACAAGTCTCCTTACAGTATCTTCAGAGACCCTTCTTTAGAAAAAAAATATGTATTTTATCAGAATGTTTCATCAGTATGAATAGGCCTCTTGAGAAAATAGTGAATGGCATTGTCTTCATGAACCAATATAACACAGGGTGAATCCTCAGAGCAGAATCCCACTCAGGACTGATTTAACCCAGACAACCATTTGTGACGCACCCCGAGAATTCTACATTCGGTGCTAGGAGCCGGGATAATGAGACAAATATAATATGAGCCTTGCTCTAAAGAACCCAGAACACCCGTGCAGCGGGACAGGGTGAGGCATGACTGAAAGACAGGCCAGGGTGGACAGATGTCATCTGGGACATTCATCTGCTAGTTCTTCATTCATCAACCAGCTAAGTGATATAGTCAAACAGCCTGGCTTTGCACACTAGGTAGGCACCTTACTCCTACCTGGGCATGGAAAAAATTACCTAATCCCTGTGTACTTCAGCTCTTCCCCTTTTATTAAGGGTAGCTATTCCATATAGCCTTTGCTAGAATTCAACGAGGTAACACATGTAAAATACTCAAATAGCGGTTAGTATACAGTAAGCACTCAGTTAGTGTCTTGTACTTGGCATATGCTAATGCCAGTAGCAATTATGAATAGGTTTATAATAAAAGACACAACCATATTAATAGTGATGCCTAGTTACAGCTAGTAGGAGAGACATGCAGATAAGGAGTTTCTGCAATGTAATATTAAATTCTATGATCCACTTCTGGGTCAAAACGGTAAACAGATCACACACGTAGACCTTATGAATGAAACTCTTAGCAATGATGGATGACATTTGAAACGAGGAAAATGAAATAATATAACTGCCCTTAAATTCAAGTTAAAAAAATACATTTTTTTTTATCAGACACTTAATGAAAACAAACAAGAAAACACACCCTATAGTCATTCAGTTCCCTGTATCTGTATCCTTACAGTACTGATGGTTTAGGTCCTACAGGGTAATGAAGAAAGAAAATTGCTCAATTTGCTTCAAGTCATGGTCTGTGATGGGAGTTTCCTGACTCCAGAGATAAGGATAAAATAAAGGAAGCAATATGCTCATGGAATTTATCAACCCAGCTTCGGCATCAGGAGCTGGCCTTGAGAGAGAGTACGAAATAAAGCTATTTGCAGGCATATACACACAAAGCAGATTTTCTACCCACAGAAATTTAAAAATGAATAAAAAAACATATAATAGAGATTCAACGTAAATAAAACTAAACTCGAGTTGAGGGTATGAGAGAACTGGGAATAATGAGCAAATAAATTTAATAAATATCCCTTTTTATTGATTGATTTTTAGAGAGAGAGGAAAGAAAAGAGAGAAAGAGAAAAAGAGACAGATTGATTGATATGTTGTGCCACTTATTTCTGCATTCATTGGTTGATTCTTGCATGTGCCCTGCCTAGGGATCAAACCTGCAATCTTGGCGTATCGGGACAATGCTCTAACCAACCTAGCTACCTGTCCAGGGCTTAATAAACTCCTAATTATTATAAATATATAATTTCTGGTTTGATAAAAACTAAAGAAAAGAAAAGAAAAGCTCAGATGTCTCTAATGGGAAAAATATATCAAAGATTTAAGAAAGAAATGATGTTAAGCCATAAATCTCAACCATAGTCCTAGGCCATTCTATGATATGCACATTTCACTCATAAAACCAAAATAAGTTTTTACAAGAAAAGCAAGTTAAAAACAAATCTCCCCCATGAGCATAGGTCCAAAATCCCTATACAAGTTGTAAAATGAATCCCTCCATACATAAAAGTTTTAACACATCATGATCAAGTGGCATTTGTTGCAGAGATACTGGTTAGTTTACCATTTTAAGAAAACTGACCAAGGTCATATATAAAGGTGTCAACATACCTATGAATATACTCACTGGTGAAAGATTACATCTTTTCTGATTAAGATTGAACATGGCAAGAACGAAAACTCTCACAACTAGTATTCATCATTGTGCTGGAGGCGCTAGGCAGTGTGTGACTGTTGTCCTATCCTCTTGGGTAGAAGTGAAGTGCAGGGTCTGGCTCACACTCAAAAGGAGAGCTTATCCAAGTGCATGGGTACAGCAGGTGGGAGAAGCTGCCCACCATGGCAGCTAACGTGTGATCATTTCAATGCATGTGTTCAAGACTTCAGAATACTATACTCACGTATGATTTACAGACAAAGAACAAACATCTTCACAGCCCGAGAATATGAAGTAGAAAGGACCTTTCTGCATATATCAGCCCATCTGCTACTTAATGGGGAGACTTTAGAAGCAACCTCAATAAGTAAAACACAACGAGTTTGGCTTCTGTCACTACTTCTTTTCCACATTTACTGGGCAATATAATAGGGTAGTTAAAGAAATCGTAGCTATATAAATTGTAAAGAAGAGAATAAACACCCTTTCAGCTTTTAGGATATATGACGGTTGATGTATGTTCACACATTTTGCTTAATAAAAAACATAACATGTAACAATAGTGCTGGTAGATGTCAGTATCAAGAAATTAGAAATTACAAGAAGAAAAGACTGTCCCTCATAATGCAACAGCAAATAAAAATATGTAAAACTTCTAGGATAATTACAATATACTAAAAGAATGAAAGAAGAATTGAGTGAATGGAGAGACCTGTACCATGCTAATGGATGAGAAAGCTCTACTGTCAAGGTAGTAATTCTTTCTAAAGGATCCTGTAAATTCAATTTGATTTCCATCATGATCACATTTTAATGCAAGTACATGAATATACTATGATTTTTAAATGGAAGAAACAGAGAGTTACAAATAAAAAAAAGATTATTGAAAAAAGCATAATGAAAATCACTTGTTCTCCCAAATATCATGCCTAATTTTAAGCTATAAAAAATACTGAGAGAATTTAGTTGGGGTGGGAAAGAATAAGCATCATAGACTAAAGAACACAAAAAAACCATAAACTAAACCAAGATATGTAAAAACTAGATTTGGGCAAAAACAATACTATAAATTAATAATGACGAGACAGACCGTTTAATATGTAGTGTTGGATTAATTCATTATTTATTTGGGGAAAAGTGAAGTTAGCTCTTACCCTCACACATAACTCTAGGTATATTAAACAGCTAATGTCAAAAGTAAAATTTTAAGCTTAGAAAATATCTGTAAGTTAAAGTTCCTACTTTAGTGAACATAATGAATCTTAGATTTGCCACAAAAAAGCATTAACATTAAAAACAAAATTTTTATTCTGTCAAACGTAAAATTTGTACAAAATAAATGAGAGGAAAAAAATAAGACAAATGGGCAAAACGTATTTGTAACTCATGTGACTAATAAATATTTCATGCTGAAGATCATAAAAATCTATACAGAAGAATAAATGGCCTATTAGAAAAATGGGCAAAAACAATTCACAGAGGAGAGAATCTGACTAATAGATGTAAAAGAGTAATTAGTCACACTTGTAATCAATGAAACAAATTAAAACAAGTATTAGTTATTGTGTATATATCACTCTATATGGACAAAAATAATACTTTTGAAATGTGTGAGAATACTAATGTTTTGAGGTGGGTGAAGGTATGCATTTTCATTAGGGTGATCAACTATACCAATCTGCCCTTGGGATACAATATTTTGTGTGCTAAAACTGAGAATGTTCCAGTAAAATCTGCACTAGTTTTTCACCCTAGTGAGTGTATACATTGGTAATGTTGCAATACTTAGCATCCCACATGATGCTACTTGTCAAAAATAAATAAACAAACAAACCAACGACAGAAACAAATGTGCAACAAAAAGAGGATGAATACATTGCAGTGTATTTATACAAAAAATATAATATAATGCTAACAATGAACTAGCACAGTGTTTCTCCCACTGGTGTGTATCTGAATCACCTAGAGAGCCCCTATAAGAAAGAACACAGGCACCCAGCAGGCTTTATTGCAGTAGGATAGGGCTTTGACCTTTGTATTTTTTATTTCAAGTTCCCTAGTTGATTCTGATATCCACTAAACTGTGAGAACCACTGAGTTAGAGAGATATGTATCCACAAAGAAAAATGTTCACATCTAGTTTTGGGTAAGAGTAGCAAGTCGCAGAATATAGGTGAAGCATGATGTAATGTATCTAAGCTCATAAATCCTCCAACACAAGACTGCGTTATATTTTAAATATTAAAACATGCATGGGGATGATGACCATCAAATTTATGTTTGTGACTACCTTAGTAGAGGGTAATAGAATCAGAGGATTTGTCCAGAGGATTCTGACTATGTTTCAAATATCTTATATTTTTCTAAAAAAGGGAACTGTAGTGTGCATTCCCACCAGTAGTGTGCTAGGGCTCCTTTTTCTCCATATCCTTGCCAGCACTTGTTGTTTGTTGATTTACTGATGGTAGCCATTCTGGCCGGCAAGTGCCCATCAGTAGATGAATGGATTAAAAAGAAAAAAAATAAACCTGTGCTACATATGCACAATGGAATACTATGCAGCTCTTACCCTTTGAGACAGCATGGAGGAACCTGGAGAGTATTATGCTAAATGAAATAAGTCAGTCAGAGAAAGACAAGTATCACATGATCTCACTTATATGTGAAATCTAATGAACAAAATAGATCCAGAGACATTGAATGGACCAATGTATTTCAGAGGGAAGGGGGCTTGGGAAGAGATAAGAAGGTATATGCATACCAGAGGCCTGGTGCATGAAATTTGTGCACTGGGGGGGGGGGAGTCCCTCAGGCCGGCCTGCTCCCTCTTACAGTCCGGGAGCCCTCGGGGATGTCTGATTGATGGCTTAGGCCCTGGGGAGCGGGCCTAAACCATCAGTTGGACACCCTTAGTGCTGCCATGGAGGGGGGAGAGGCTCCCACCACCGCTGCTGTGCTTGCCAGCCTTGAGCCCGGCTTCTAGCTGAATGGCGCTCCCCCTGTGGGAGAGCATTGGCCACCAGGGAGCAGCTCCTGCATTCAGTTTCTGCCCCCTGGTGGTCAGTGCATGCTGTTCAGTCAATTTGCATGTTAGTCTTTTATTATATAGGATATTCATAATCCATGGACACAAACAAAAATGCTCTCAAGACCTGGGGTTTAGGTGGGAGTGGGGTGGAGTGAGTCAAGGGGAGGAGAAAATGGGAAACATCTGTAATACTTTCAACAATAAAGATAAATAAAAATTTTTAAAAATAGAAGTACAGTAAACAGCATAATGTTAAAGTTTATAATGTATTAGAAGTTGAATATTTGTATATTTGAAATATTTCACTAAATGCTTTTCAGAATATAAAGCTATGAATGTATTATAAGTTCTATTTTGTGAAAACACATTTAATAATTTACATGGTTATAGAAGAAATGGCATAGCCATAGAGTATCATTATCTACCACTATACTTATTTCTATTAATTACTGAAAGATCTCCTTGGGCTATGATTAAGGCAAGGTGATATAATTATGAGCTATTTTTATTAATTTCTGTTCCAGTTTTATATTTCTTTTTATCAGAAATACCATTAACACAGTAAGTTAATAGCATATGGTAATCAGAGTTTGCAAGCATAGTTTCGTTTAACTATAAATGACCTTTTTTTGCTATTTCCTGCTTTTTTGATATAGGGTGTCCCTCCAAAAATGTATACACACACTTTGAATAACTATAAAGGCAGTGTTCATTAAAATACATTTCATTTGCTCTATCTGGTTTGGTTCAGTGGATACAGTGTCAGCCTGCAGAACAAAAGGTCCCGGGTTCGATTCCAGTGAAGGGCATGTACCTTGGTTGCAGGCTCCTCCTCAGCCCAGACACTGATTGAGGTGCGTGCAGGAAGCAACCAATCAATGCGTTTCTCTCACATCAATGTTTCTCTCTGTCTTTTCCTCTCTCTTCCAGTCTCTCTAAAAGATCATTGGAAAAATATCCTCGGGTGAATATTAACCAACCCCCCCCATTTCATTTTCAAAATTGAGCTATTAGCTGTTTTAGCATGTATACATTTTTGGTGGGCCAAATTTATTACGATCAATACAGGTTACAGAGTGTACTAGCAATCATATTTATTCTTCAGAAATAAACTATTTTATCACTAAATGATTATACATACACACTATCTTTACAAATAAATTTTATAGAAATCCTGACCTTTAATCATCATTTGACTTGACTATGTTTCTTCTAACCTATGGGAACAGGAAAACTGGACTGTATATATTGACTTTCATCATTAGTTACACAACATATTGCATACTGTTCAACCAATGGACGTAATTTGAAAGTAAATGAAATGGAGACTATGTCCTAATACTACCTCACATATACCCCAGTGGAGTTTCCTAACAAATGTCACCTCATACAGAAAAGCTGACAAGAACAGTTGCAAATAAGGCTCTGCAGAGTCCATTGGACTAATCTGACTACCGTGTGCTGTGCACACCTTAGAAACTTGCAACAAAGACAAAAAGTCCTCATCAATTATTCAGAAAGGTCATCTTAGATGAATTTTTGTAGGCAGATGCAAAAGATTGCTTTCAACTGTCAGCTTGATATGAATGAAAGTGCCAATAACAGTCATGGAGCTGTATAATCTCTTGCAATTTATACTGTTTTTAATCCTTAAAAAAGTAGCTGTCAATAAGCATAAAATTGTATCCCAGGACTTGATAGACAAAGCAGGAACACTGACAGCAATACAGAGCCTATGTTTAGTTGGCTTTGGGTCTGGGTCTTGGCTTTGAGCTTGTCTTAGGTCTGGGCTTGGGTTTTGGTTTGTTTGTTTTGCAGAGGTCAAGGTTGATGTTTCCAGTCTTCTCAGCCAGCTTGGGTGCTGGGCTTCTGTGACAGGGAAACTACAGCTGGTAGGAAAGGAGCAGCAATGGAAGGAAAGTCAATATTTGGAGAAATAAAGAAATAAAAACTGTTAAGATTATTTTTTTAATGTGTTTTCAAAGTCTTTATCTCACCCTTTACTACTTTCTCAAAGACTCCTTGGACTGGGTGGGTAGCAGAGAGGGTTTCCAATCTGGTCATGGAACAAGGTTTCTAGTTCGGGGTTAAGGAACAATTGTGGAGGCAACGATGTCACACAACGAAGCACAGAACAGGAATAGGACTTTCAGAATTTCCCAGTGAATTGGTTAAGGCTGCTGTATGTATTTTGGATGAACTCCAAGAAAAGAAACATCATATTAGAGGTACCAAATACATGCTCAGATAAGAATGTTTCTAAGATAGTAGCACCAGCATAACTTTATACATTCTTCTATTTCATCTGAACATTAAATAGGAAAAGAAAACTACTTTAAAAAAAAAATTCAAAACAACAGTTTTTACTATATTCTTTCAAAAATATTCCTGGAAAATTGGAGGTACTGGATCCAGGGGATAGAGTCTAAATTCAGGAGGAAAATTGGAATTTTAAAGACCAGAGCATCTTAGGAGACACGCATGGATTAAGAGGAGTTTGGGATAACAGGGAGGTATCCTGGTTGATTCTCACAAACATTTTTACAGATATATTAACATCCACATAGAGTTCATTATTTGGGGAAGTGCTTTTTGAATTTCTTCTACATGCCAGATGATTTCAGCACTCTAAATACTTCTAGTAACATAAAACTCCACAGAGCTTGTACTTGGAAACCTTGAAAGATCTATTGCTCTTTCTTCTACTCTGCCTATGTCAATTTGAGAGACAGACGATTTATTTATCAGAATGGTAAAAGAGGGAAAACTAGAGATAATTGCTTTGTTTGTTGGAAGAACTCACTCTTATATGAAAAATCTCATAGCTTCCCTTTCCTTTCAATACTGCTGACTTTTTCTAAGTTAAAAGATATGTTCAAAACAGTGCCTCCACCGCCTTCTTTATGAGTGTGGCAGACGTCTCACTTGGAAGGCTTTGTAACCCCCTCGCGGGAACTCTGAATTTGGTAACAGTGTGAGGGCTTTAGTTCCATGCAAACACCACTCAGAAATCTTCTGAAAAGGCAATAAAGAAAGAACTCTTTTTACTATCTTCTCCGCCTTAATTGTGTCATCTAATAAGCCTGAGTGTGCACGCCAAGAATGGAAATTGCCTGTCATTTCCCTGGACTCATCCAGAAAGACATGCCCGTTGTTTCTATTCAACAATGTGGGCTGAATTGCTTCACCTTTTAATGGCTCGGAGTCACGGCTTCTTTTACTAGTGGTATTCGATTTAGAGCCCTTTTCAGATACACATGTTATCTTTAAATGTTTTGACCCTATTAATAACAGGAATGGAGATCTGGGCTGAAGAAGATTCTGACACTAAATGGAGTTTTCATTGATGTTTTTAAACTATCTCTGTGCTATATTTAACTCCTTAGAGAGATGAGCTGCCCTAATGGGCTCCCAGAGTTAATCAATTAATCTATAAGTAGCATGAGAACAGTGGCTCACAACACTGGCTGCACATTATAACACCCAGGGAATGTGTTAAACTCCTGACATTGAACTCCATGGCAGAGCATTTAAGTCAGGATGGTTAGCAGTGGACTCTGGACTTCAGTGTATCTCCAGGGATTCTAACATGCCGTCTGTTTTGAGAGCGACTGATATTGGAAAGTATTTCCAAATATGTATTCCACATACTTCCTGCATCAATATTATCTGAGATGCTGGTGCCAACCTTATATACTGAGCCAAAAATCTACTGATTAGAAGTGTCGTCACTAATATGATAGGTGTCCTCCATGAAGGCACCCACTTAAAAAGAAAAATGGACCAAATTACTTTTGTGAAGTTAAGAAGTTGCAATTCCCAAAGGCACAAATAAATGACGAGACATTCCATACTCATGGATTGGAAGATGTTAAAATGCCCACAGTGCCCCCAAAAATCTAAGGATTCAATATAATCACTGTCAAAATCCCAATGACACAGCAGCAAAACTACTTTTAAAATCCTAAAATTCATATGGAATCTCAAGGGACCCTGAAGAGCCACAAGAATATTAAAAAAAAGAACAAAGTTGAAAGCCATACTTTGCCTAATTTCAAAACTCACTACAAATCAACAGTAATCAAGACAGCGTAGGACTGCCAAAAAGGCAGATATATAAACCAAAGGAACAGAATGGTGAGCCCAGAAATGAATACTTGCACTTATGGCCAAATGATCTTCAACAAGGGTGCCAGAGATGCAGAGCGGGGAACAGTCTCCTCCATAAATAGAGCAGGGAAAACTGGATATCCACATGGACATGAATAAAACGGGGCCCTACCGCACACTGTAAATACAAATCAACTCAAACTGCATTAAATGTAAGAACTAAATGTAAGACCTAGAGCTTTAAAACTCCTAGAAGAAAACATAGAGGAAAAGCTTTGGGACATGGGATTTGGCTACGATTTCTTAGCTATGACACCCAAAGCACAGACAACAAAAGCAAAAATAGTCAAATGAGATTATATCAAACTTTAAAACTTCTGTGCATCAAAATAAATGATCAACAGAATAAAAGAGCAATCTAGAGGATAGGAGAAAGTTTCTAAAAGTCAAATATCAGAGGATGAGTCAATATCCAGATATATAAAGAACTTTTGCAACACAATTTAAAAAAATGTAACCCCGTTTAAAAATGGGCAAAGGATTTAAATTTGTAATTCCCCAAAGAAGGTATGAAAAAAGAAGGCTCAACAGAACTAATCATAACAGGAATGCAAATCAAAACTGCAATGAGATATCACCTTACACTCAGTAGAATGTCCCCTATAAAATGAACAGAAAATAATATCTTGGCAAGGGTGGAGAAAATTAAGAAACCTCGTGCACTAGAGGTGGGCATGTATAATAGTGAAGCCATTATGGAAAACAGTATAGAGTTTCCTCAAAAAAAAAAAAAAAAATAGAATAACATGCCATCCAGTAATATCACTTCTGGATATATGCTAAGTAGATATGTTTGTTTCTCTGGAGTACCAAGGCTAAAAAATACAGGATTCTAAAGTTGACATGGAGCTAGGTCAAATATAATATTAAGTTTATTCAATTTGAGCATGGTGGTGGTAGTGGGGGAGGGGGGGGGAGATAACTGCCTCATTTAAACCGAAAAGGTAATTTACCAGTTCTTGAAACTGAAGTGTCAAAAGGCAGGTCTATTTCAGATATAGCTGAGCCCACTAATTCAAACAAACTTATCAAGTGTTCCTCTCCCTCTCTCCCTCCCTCCCTCCCTCCTTCCTTCCCTCCCTCTTTTTTCCTCTCTCTCCTCCCCCCTCATACTGAACAATATTTATCACCTGACTGTCTGTTCTTCCTCCTATCTATCTATCTATCTATCTATCTATCTATCTATCTATCTATCCATCCATCCATCCACCCACCCATCCATCCATATGTTATTGGTGGGGAATTCTCTATGTCCCCACCTGTTGCCCCAGGGGAAGTGGGCTTCTTGAGATGTCATGAGAAAAAGAATTTTCTGAGACTCACACAGGAGAAGGAGTGGTATTTATTTGCATGGAACTAAATTTCTGAGTTTCCAAGGTCCCCTCTCCCTTCATCTCACCTTGGAAGAAGACCAGCTATGTCTTTAGCAAAGCTAGGATCAAAGCCACTCCCCAGAGTTTCTATTCCAATCCAGCATCAGACTAGCTTAGTTTATATTCCCAGCTGCAGTCCATTAGTCCACTGTGTGTGGGGTCTGCATGGCCCTGGCCCATGTGGCTTCTAGGAATATGGACAAATGCTAGGAAGCAGGAACAAAACCAGTGGAACAAGAGAGAAACCAGAGAGCACAAACTCCTCTGTCTGGCGATTTTAACTTCCTAAGATTTTGAGCACTTGCCATGGCTCCACCCACTCTAGTCAGTGATCTTTGTTCCAGGTTAGACAGGCACCTTCCCTATGTCCCCCTAAGTTTATTGTACATGAGCCCATCTTCCCCTTTGTCTGGTCCTTCCTTCCCCCAGTGATTTGCAGGGAATGGACTGGTGGGTCCCTGGGGAGTGTGAAGTTACAGCTTCCTGGTAAAGCTGCCCAAATGGCCATGCTTATAATGTCTGGCCTCTGCTTTGTACCTTTCCTGTTAACATTAATAACTATCTAATTACAACAAATTACAACACTATCCTATCTATCTATCTATCTATCTATCTATCTATCTATCTATCTATCTATCCATCCATCCATCCACCCATCCTAACAAAGAAAAGTGGTGAGAACATTGTCTCCAATGAAGCCAACAACACAGATAAAAGCAAGAACAGTGGTCCCTGAAAACCCAAAGGCTACATTTTATTTAGTAATTTACAAAGAGAGATCAAGAGATCATTTATTTCTCCAAGTTCCCAGGTATCAAATCCAGGGAAAAGTATGTGTCCTATTTTGGAACTCTGTAACACTGATCACTGTCCTAAGTTCAATTGATTATCTTGATTAGCTAATGGAGCATGAGGGGTTGAACTCTGTTGTTGAAAGGTGACCATATTGATAATATCACCATTTTCAATAGGGAAGGATGCTTCTTCTGAAGCAAGTCTGACTGGCCTCTTCTGCCTTTGGTGGTGGAACCTAGTCAGTTTTCCCTCATTATGGGGACCTGTTTCCTTACTGGGGTTATAAAAAGAAATGTGTGTTTGTTCTGAAGGAGTAAAGAAGAAGGTAAAATTCTGTCTCTCCATCACAGAGGAGATTCAGTGGGAGATGATTTCAAAAGCTAAACTGGGGATAATGTGTCAACCTTGTGATTTGTGAAGATTTGCCAACATGATTCAAACCACTCTCCATTTGGCATTTGAGAAAATTACCCTGACTTAGACTACACAAACATTTCTCTTCCTTCCCCTTGCCTCCACTGAAGGATCTTTTTTACCTTCTAATTGATCATCTGCACTATATTTTCTGAAGACCCTGGTGTCAGCATTTAGGCAAGTGAAATGCCAGTGCCATTGTAAATGGGGGAATAAGTGCGTAACTTGGACATTTTTATAATAATCACATCAGACAAAAACCGCATTCCAGAGAGTTTTAATGGATCTAATAGAGGCCCCGGGACTCAGGGGAGCAGAAGGCTAGAGGCCAGAGAATTCCAACCACTGAGAAGAAAACTAATGGACCATTAAAGCGTACCCTGGAGTGCTTTGTCGTTGTCAGTAGAATTAGAATATATATCTTTGTTTTAAAATAGAATTCAGCATTGATGACATTTTAACATGTTGCCTGCCTTTTCTCCATTGACTATGGGTACCTTAAAAAGTCACGCAGAAATTAGGATGCAGCAGAAGCAAATTAAACCTTTGATTTCACAGAGAAACTAGAAGCATTATGACAATTAAATTATTTTACAGGGCTATGAAATTACTCTATAATCTAATTATTATACAAAGACAGATGGATTGTAGGTATTTGGATTGTGAATGAAAATAGAACATCAATATAACCCTAAGAAAACGATGCCTGGAATAACTTTCTATTGATTGACTTCAGATTTTTAAATATATGTGCAAGTATCTCTAAATTCATTAAAAAGGTTTTCGCATTGAAATTGATTCGTAAAATGTCTGTGTTGGTAACTTATGTGGGAAAATAAAAAAACTGGCAACATATTTCAAATTTCTAAACCCATGTTCGGGTTGCTTTAAATGTGTCACCTTTATAAAATAATGATCTGTCCCTCTACCTTTGGTAACTCCAAGATCCTGCTAAATAACTGAGTTTCTGCAATGCGCCACATATTAGTCTTGACACAACTTTCATGTAAGCCTAGTGACAAGATCTCATCATCAACTCACATTTAATCAATGTTGCTAGGAGGCCCAGAAAGCCCAGAGGACTGTAAAAATGACTCCTGAAATAGATGCTTTCAAAACTAACTAACATAGGTATGATATTGAGACCTGATGATCTGGGGTGGTGGGTTTATATGTCATTACATCCTATGTAACAGGGGTCCTCAAACTTTTTAAATAGGGGGCCAGTTCACTGTCCCTCAGACCGTTGGAGGGCCGGACTATAGTTTAAAAAAAAACTATGAACAAATTCCTATGCACACTGCACATATCTTATTTTGAAGTAAAAAAACAAAACGGGAACAAATACAATATTTGTATTTGCATGTGGCCCACGGGCTGTAGTTTGAGGACCCCTGCTATATAATAAAAGCATAGTATGCAAATTGTCCCCTCAACTGGGAGTTCATCCAGGAGTTCGACCAGTGGGTGGAGCCAGCCAGGGGAAGGAAGGGAGGCCCTGGCAGTGGCAGGCGGCTGGGGGAAGGGAGGGAGTACCTGACCGGCAGCCAGCAGCCACTAGGGATCCTACCAGTGCACAAGTGTTGTGCACTGGGCCTCTAGTTATTTTATATTTAACTGTATGAAGAGAACACTACATAATGTGAGGTCAATTAGGTAAATACATTTTCTAAGAGAGATGCCTCACAATGGAATGATAAATAAGAAATGTCACTAAAAATTAAGTACTTAGTGATGTGTATATCAATTAGTCAATCTTAATAGAAAGAATGGTGAGGGGTAAATGGAAAACTTTGTATATGGCATGAAATAATTTTCACATTGTGTTAATTTTCACTGCCTCCAATGGTTCTTGGTGGGTAAAATATGATGTGTATGCATGTGGTGTGTGTGTTTAAAAGGCTAATATGCAAATTGACCAAATGGCAGAACGACCAGTTGCTATGACGTGCACTGACCACCAGGGGGCAGGCAATCAATGCAGGAGCTGCTCCCTGGTGGTCAGTATGCTCCCACAGAGGGAGCATTGTTCAGCCAGAAGCTAGGCTCACGGCTGGGGAGCACAGAGGCGGTGGCGGGAGCCTCTCCCACTTCTGCGGCAGTGCTAAAGACCCCTCGGGGTATGTCCGCGGGAAGCGGGCCTTAGCCAGCAGGCAGACATACCCCAAGGGATCCTGGACTGCAAGAGGGCACAGGCTGGGTTAAGGGAACCCCCCCATAGTGCACGAATGTTGTGCACCGGGCCTCTAGTTAAGAGATAAAGTAGAATCTCTGAGTCATGGAAGGTCAATCTCACACACCTGCACAAAGACCCAAGTTTGAATAACAGCCAGGATCTACTTGCTTTAGCTCAAACATATATACTCCAAAGAAAAGTGTCTCTATGAGCTGTGTCTGTTGACCAGCTATGTCATCCAGGTCTCTCTCTATATGAAGTATAGTCTTAATCAAATTCATGTTATCTTTAGTAGGATGCTCAACAAATAGAACTTGTCCAGACATAATTATAGGGTGTCCCCAAAAATGTATACACACTTTAACAGCTGATAGCTGTTAAATGAAAATGAAATGCATTTTAATAAACAATTCCTTTATATTGATTCAAAGTGTGTGTGTACATATTTTGGACACTCTATACATACTCAGAAAAGGAAGAAAAGAAAGACTCCCCCAACTGCTTAGTGGAAACAACTCAACATTTTTCTATGTTCTTTTTAAAGTAACATGCCTCACGTTATGTAGTTCCTGGAATATTTTGTGAATTAAATTCTTAATTTATTCATATATGATCCTCTGGATGAGAAAAGAAATTCAGTCTGTGTTGCAAATCCCAGATATGGTTGGGGTGGCTTAGAAAAATATGAAAAGGTGAAATCGATAGAACAAGAAATAAAAGAAAAAGTCCTGTAAGTTTAGGTAATATAAAAACATTAATGATTGACAGCTACAAGTAACCTTTCTGGTCTTTGAACAGCACCAAGTATCACTATAGTTCTTAGGCAAAAGTTAATCCTCTCAGAACAATGGCACTTTTTCATTTACATAAAACACACATATTTAAATTATAAATATAATGTGGCCCAATAGTCAAATAAAGATGAATGGCCATTGAAAAAGAGAATTTTGGAAAAGTGGTGCATAATGACATTTCTTAATCTATAAATTAATCACATTCAGATTCCCAATTAGACATTGCTCACTGTGCCAGGAGCTTATTTTGGTCAATGAATTTGAATTTTATTTTATCCCAACTCAGGAGAAGAAACTGAGGGGGGAAAAAAAGAAACCCTTTATTTATACATAGTTTAGATTCTTGCAAGTCTGAATATTTTTTCTTTGACAATAATCTGAAGTTTATGCAAATAAGCCAGCGAGCAATAAAGAATTTGGTAAGCTTGTAATATAGATATATCACTAAAATAAATAGGGTTCATGTAGCTCTCAGATGATAATTAATCTTTTTGTAAGTATAAGGAATAGAATTTGTTTGGGGTAAAAATGGTTTCTAAATCCATTTGTTATTTCTATTTATTTCAAGTGACTTATAGAATGCAATTAAATATGGGCTTTCAAACACATTTCCTTATAATTGTTGATTTAACATTAGTAACTATCCTTAGATGCATAAGGAGAGATTGGCAGCTCTTTAATATTAATTTACTAAACATTTAGAATGTAAAGAATAGAATAATAAAGTATTCCTTCTGTTGATAAATTTTGATAATGCCCTTCTACTGTTTGTGGTATTGTCTGTGTAGAAAATAGGCAATAAGATAATGGTGCAATGGCAGGGAAATCTCTGCAAGTCTAAACTGGTATTCCAGAGGCCGGTTCCATGGTCTCAATACAAGAAGTCAGACTGAAAAGAGGCCTAAGGTCACTTGTCCTTAGATCTAGGATGAGTGGAGTTAACTTGTGAAATGCTGTAAAGAGTTATTCAGGATTGATAAAATGGGAAGAATATTGAATTGGGATCCTATTTTTTGATCCATTATCCATATAACACATTATCTAAAGTTTGATTCTCTCTTAAAGTGCCCAACATACAATAGTTGCCTTCAAAAATATGGGTTTGTATGTATATCTTCAGAAAGTTGCTTTCAAAATGTCAAGTCCAGGTTTCCAGAAAGACCATAAACACAGCAACTTCTAAAAATTATAGGACACCAATAATTAATCATTTATGATGACATAAGTCTTCAAAATACATTTATTTTATTCATTTATCATATTTCAATGTGATTTGATATGTGGTTGCCTTACCTCTTTTCTAAATCTCTTTTATAAAGTGTAAAGGATAAGCTCACAGGGCAGAGCCTGCATTTGAAGCCACCCTCTGCTCATTATGATAACTGTCTTATTCTGAGCACATAGCCTCACTGGTACCTTCCTCAAAAAAATTGGGATCATCCTATATAATAAAAGCCTAATATGCTAAGTGTCTGGTAGCCCACTTGGCCATTCAACCAATCAAAGCATAATATGCTAATGATATGCTAAGGCCACTCAACTGCTCGCTATGACGTGCACTGACCAACAGGGGGCAGACTCTCCGACTGGTAGGTTAGCTTGCTGCTGGGGTCTGGCCAATTGTGGCTGAACAAGACAGGCCGGACACATCCTGGAGCCCTCCCACGTCCCTCCCCTGCCCTGATCGTGCACCAGTGGGGTCCCTCGGTGTGTCCTGTGCCCTCTCACAACCTGGGACCCCTCGGGGGATGTCGGAGAGCTGGTTTCAGCCCAACAGTGGAATGACTGGTTGCTATGACACACACTGACCACCAGGGAACAGATGCTCAATGCAGGAGCTGCCCCCTGGTGGTCAGTGCACTCTCACAGGGGGAGTACTGCTCAGCCAGAAGCTGGGCTCATGGTTGGTGAGTGTAGCAGCGGTGGCAGGAGCCTCTCCCGCCTCTGTGGCAGCGCTAAGGATGTCCGACTGCCGGCTTAGGCCCGCTCCCCATGAGCCTAAGCTGGCAGTCGGACTTCCCCCAAGGACTCCTAGACTGCAAGAGAGCACAGGATGAGGTACCCCCCTGAGTGCACAGATTCTGTGCACCAGGCCTCTAGTAGTCATATAAAGTCTATCAGGTTAGTATACAAAATCAGTGAGTAACACATATTGCTTGATACATGTGACTTAGAAAGTGCTCAATAACTTTATCATTTCTCTAATCTATTAATTACAGGGGAACCAGAGACCCTTGAAGAAATGGTCAGTTCTAGGACTGGAGCAGAAAATATGTACGAGTAAGTCATCGTGGTGCCACAAAATAAGGAAGTGCTGAAGCACAAAACAAAACAAATCAACAAAAACACAATGCCCATGGCACCACAAAGGACATAAAAGTCCACTGAAAGAGCTCCCAACAGCTAAAGCTAGAACAATTGTGAACAACAACAAAAAGTGGTCCAATTATAACCCAAAGTATAAAATACATACATGAGTCCATATTGATATAAAAAATGAATAAATAAATACATGGGGAGAAGAGACAAATCTCCCACTAAGGGAGACAATGTATAGAATTACTCTGTTCTTAAGGAGGTGGAGCATACCGCCTCACTCCTTAAGGGGAAGCTGTAGACAGTGGCTTTTGTGTGGAGTGCACAGTATGGTACAGGGCAGGGGAGATTCAGTTTTCCATGGAGGAAGTTGACAAACAGGATCTCACCTAAGTGACGATGCTCAACACCAGTAGTGATGAGTCACATTCATAGTGTATATACCAATGATGTGATGAAAACATCAATTTATCTCTGTGGTTCTCCCTTCCACCCTCCCTGCCAAGAAAAAACAACAAAAAAACAAAACAACAACACAAACCCATAACCCCAGTTTAGTCATGGGGAAAAATCAGACCAATTCCAACTGGAGCACATTGTAAAAAATACTTGACTAGTCCTCCTCAAAACTGCCATGTTTATCATAAGCAATGAAAGTCTGAGAAGCTGTCACAGCCAAGAGAAGCCTGAAGGCATGTAACTGAACAGAGCATGGGATCCTGGATGGGATCCTGGGACGGAAAAGACCATTAAGTAAAAACAAAGGAAACTTTAAAAGTGTAAACTTCCGTTAATACTAATATAACAATATTGGTTGATTAGTTGTAACAAATGTAAAACATAAAAATGGAATATTTACGTCAGTGAAAACTGGGTGTGGGGTCTGTGAAAACTCTTTATACGATCTTTGCAATTTTTCTGTGAATGTAAAACTGTTCTAAAAACTTAATTTTGTTTAAAAAAGCCCAGTGCCCAACACTAACTCAATCTGCGTGTCTCTACTCCAGATCTCCATGAAAGAACATCTCACTGAACCAGTATGGGTCAGAGGGCAATCTGGGTTCAGCCAAAGTCAGTGGTTTGTGGATATGGAATCATGTGAGTCACATAAGCATCTGACTTCTGGCTTTATGGGACCTCTTTATTGAATGGCCAACTTTTATCATCTCTGGCAAGGCTGTAACCATTAAAGATACTTTCCATCTGATAGAAATTTTTCATAATATTTTTTTGAGAAGTGGGGGTGACAGAGGACTGTATCTCACTAAAAATAACCTGCAGTGGGAATGACCTTCACATTACCTAGAATTGATCTCATGGATAATTATCTTAATTATGCCAGAAAATGCATTTCTTCCCTTGGCTATAACTACCCCAGTAGATATGAAAGTGCCTTTATTGGGAATCTGCACTATTGTGAGGACCTCACAGGCAAGGCAGAAAAGCTCTAAAAGCTAGATGGGGATTCTTGACAGTGAGCATTTAATGGTGATGTGTGCATAACAAGGAAGTCAGAGCTCTTCTGCAAAGTGGATTCGGGTGTCTTCAGTCCATCAGTGGAGACCACAATATTGAATTCCGGGAAGCAACATGTTTTCCAGACCGATGGACATTTTCAGTGGAGAGAGAGAAAGAACTGATGTGCAGAAGACTCTGTGAAGCTTATAATCAACTAAAGGTTTAAATTCTCTTCTGTACAGAACTTGAGGGATTCATTTGATATATTTTAAAACATATACATAAGTAAGTATACTGTTTATGCCCTCATTTATTTTCTCTTATTTTTCTATATATTTTTTATCCCCTTCTTCCTCTCCTCTAATTCTGCAGACAATAAATCTAGGTTTGGCCCTAACCGGTTTGGCTCAGTGGATAGAGCATCGGCCTGCGGATTGAAGGGTCCCAGGTTCGATTCCGGTCCAGGGCATGTACCTTGGTTGTGGGCACATCCCCAGTAGGGGGTGTGCAGGAGGCAGCTGATTGATGTTTCTCTCTCATCAATGTTTCTAACTCTCTATCCCTCTCCCTTCCTTTCTGTAAAAAATCAACAAAATATTTAAAAAAATAAATCTAGGTTTGAACAGCCGCTCTATCAATTACCAAGGGTGTGACCTTAAGGGGGTTATTTAATTTTCTTGAAACTTAGTTTCCTTATTTCTAATGGTGGGTTTTTCAAGTGAATTTGTTAATTTATTTAAACCAACTGGTGCCTGACACCTATTAGCTTCCCTTTTGCATGTCTCCCCGCCCAGCCTCCTATATGGCCTTTGTGTATTTATTTGACACAAACTTGTGTATTTGTGTGTGTGTCTTCACAGGGTACCTTCTGTGTAAGGGCCAATGATGTTTCAGGCACCCTGCTAATATTATTACATGGATGACCTTACAGGATTGTTGTAAACAACTTTATGGCTAATCAATTTCAGTTCCAGAGACATTGAAAAAGCTACCGAATGCCCTAGCCAGTGTGGTTCAGTTGGTTGAAAGTCATCCAGTTCACCTAAAGGCCACCAGTTCAATTCCTGGTCAAGGCACATGCAAAGGTTGTAGGCTCAATCCCTGGAGAGGGTGTGTGTGGAAAGCAATCGATGTTTCTCTCTCACACTGATGTTTCTCTCTCTTTCTCCCTCCCTCTCCCTCCCCCTCTCTCTCAAATCAATAATAAAAAAAACTACCCCAAATTAGTAAGTCTCAGAGTTTTAATTAGAAACCAAACTTGTATGACTCCAATATTCATGCAGTTAGTTCCTACATTACACCTACCTTATACTTTCCATAATATTAGCTAGCCTAATTGAGAAATTAAGGACAGAAATCCAATTGAATGTTCCACCTTTTACATGATTTATCTTGTTTTAGCCTAATGACTATACCATTTATCCACTTCAAAGATGAAGAAACTACAGATAAACTAAGTTATTAACTTTTCCAGGTCCTCAAAACTCATAGAGAAGAACCTAATCTGAGCAAGGCACTGGACTCAACAATTGAGTTTGTAAGTATGGTCTTTTTCCCAATGGGAGAAATGGACATGCAGAAGGTTAAATCGTGTGGGAATGAGTAATTTTATTGTGCACAGAATAGTATTACTTAGGTGTTAATTCTGCCAATGCACAAGCTAGTAACCTGTTTTAAGCTTCATTTAGCATATGAGGAGAATAATGCATACCTCATGGGGTTATTAGAAAATTAAATGAGCTACCATAGAAAAACATAAACCATTATAAAAGCGCAGTGTCTTGCTGTAATAGAAACAGAAGTACATGCAGAAATTCTGTGAGGGCATAAACAAAGTGTTGCAGATTAGCTTCCCCTAGAAAATGGAGATTAGGACTCAGGATATTTACTGAAACACTGTTTTGAGAACTTATACCTGTAGAATGGAGAAGACATAGGATCAGGCAGGAGTCATTGAGTTGCAAAGTATACCCCCCACACCCCTTTTAAACCCATAAGGAACCCTGAAGCTATAATGATCCCTCAGAGTTGAGTTGAAGGGGGCAGCTTTTATACACCCATGTTGACCAGTCATTCAATGCAGGCTACTGGAGAGGAGGCATGGATTTGGGCAAGGACAATTTGTCAAACCAAGTCAAGCCCCCAATGAGTGCTGACAGCTGACAGTCATCTTCACTTAGCACTCTTAGAAGCTGGGAGAACAATTCCCAGTTTCAGAAAGGATATCTAGATAGTGCATTGTAGACGAGACAATGGTATTTTAGTAACCCCCCTCTCCCCCTTAGGTGAAAGGTGTCATAAAAGTCTACGCAAAAGAGGGGATATTTGATGTTGGTTTTAATCTTAGACTTGATAAATTCTGAATCTTCTGTCTACTCACCCACACCCACACCCACAGAATCAACCCTCTAAAGTAAGCATTTTATAGCTTGATCTCATACTGCTTAATATGGGAGAAGGAAGACACCTCTTGTATTTGAGTACTTTTTTTTTTCTCCCGAAAAGGTAATGTCACCTGATCAGATGATAGCCTTTTATGATATATCTGTATTGCTTCTCTGACATCATTTAGACTTCGCAAGTGTATAGTGTAGTCTCTACTAGCTCCTGGACATACCCAGAGGCCACAGATAAATACCAAATATACCATATTTAGAAGCCTTGGCATTGCAGCCCATTTTCATTCAAGGGCAACTGGCGAAATTTGCTCTCACATGGTCTTAGCTTCTTGATGTCTTATTTTTTCTTCCAAATTACCCTCTAACAGATGATCTAAAAGTCCTGCCCCTTGTGATTTGCAGAAGAAAAGCGTTCAAAAGCACTTTCTAACACAGGCTCCCATCAAAAAGTTATCTTTACAAATTGGGCCACATGAGCAACATGACCTCCTGCTTTATGTGAAATTACATTCCAAAGGAGGCATTTATTCAACCCAACTTATCAATGGCATCTATACTATTTTACAACTTACACCCTTTCTCTTTCCTCTGACACGCCTATTTCATTAGCGCATAGGTGATAATGGGGAACAAATTCATTAACTTGAGGTTAACCAACAGCCATTTCACTTGGCACTTAATCCAGGAAAACAGTTTCACTTCATTAAAAAACCTTCATTTAACTGCTGTGAGACCATCATTATTCCTAACTGACACTGAGATATCTTGTTGGAGTTCCCAGAAGTATTCACTCACATAAGGGACCCAGGACACAAACCCCATTTAGAAGAAAGGAGAAGGCATTTAAGGTGTTCCATCTAGGGAAACTCAAAGGATTAAACTCTTATTTTAGCAGAAAGAGACAAATTTATAGAAAGGTGAGTCAGAATTTCTATAAGTTCCAGTAAATAATATCAACTCAATTGTATTCACAGATCAGTACTCTGGGGGAGGGGGGGGGGTTACCCTTTCTCTAGTTTGTCGCAAGACTATAAGACATAGTCTTCTAATATTACAAATACCAGCTATTATGTTAGGAGCACTGGAGTATAAGACTCAGAACATACCGGCTGACATTTCTAACCCTATGCATTTGAAAATGCGGAGCTGAGAAAAAGAGAGATTAGTTTGGTAACTTTGCTAAAGTCTCCAGCTACTATGTCATGAGCGTTCAAGTCAAATACACCGAAGTGTGAGTAGCAGCTCTACATTCTCAATCTCTGTGCACAGATTATTCCTTTTGCCTAAACTGTTTCTAATTTGTGTTCTGATTACTTGCAATGACATTTTGTAGTGTGTGTGTGTGTGTGTGTGTGTGTGTGTGTTTTATGCCACGGTTAATACCACACACAGAAGCTATGCCTCCATCCAAGGCAGTGTGAAGGCAGCACTGCGGCTGAGACCCATTGATGTTCGGGCCAAAAGCTGATGCCTGGGCCATAGGCACTGGATTTAGCAAGAATGTCACCATTTCATTCCTGGAAGAAGCCACCAGAACTATTCAACAGAGACACTGTTTGCTTCTGCAGCTCAGAGTGGTTAAACATATGCTTTCTATTTGTTTTTTAATGTAAGAAACTCAGAGTGAGGTCTCAAGAGAAGAAATGGGCAAAAGAAAAAGCAGTTGCAGGTAAATGCAGTAATCTCACCAGGACATCACTCTGGGACTGAGGTGGCCCTCGGGGAAGAGGGAGCTCAGAGGAATCAGCCATTTTTGATTCATCCTGGAAATGCTATCCTCAGTGGTCTGTCCCAATAACCATCTCAACAACCTAAGATGAAACCTCCTTAGGCTTTCCACAACATGGCCTGTTGCGTGGCCAAATATATGTAGATATACTCAGTGGTATTCAGCCACCTGGACTGGCTAATATCCTTTGATTTTTACAACTAAGGCTTCAATCAGGGCAGAGCTAAAGAAACCATGACTTTATTGCTGAGGATCAGATACTGGGGAAACTTATTTCCAGGTCTGTGAAATATAAATTAGAAGAGCTTAGTTATCCCTATAGGCCATATGCCCCAAAGACTGACTCTGCATTTATGATTCAATTGTCAAATAATAAATCTATTGTTTTAATGGCCCTGACCCCCTCTTGACTAAAGAGAAAAATGGTTCTTTTATGATTATTGATCTTTTAAGTGATGTACTGTGGGGTGTGTGTGTGTGTGTGTGTGTGTGTGTGTGTGTGTTGGACAAAAAGACAAAAAACGAAAGCTAACTGGTGAAAGATTTTTCTTAAATGTGGACTTATGAGACAGACCTGAGCACTCCTTGTTGTGACTTCGACAGGACATAAATATTGATATACAGACAAAAGTCTAACAACCTGAATGCTTATCTAAATGTCTATTACCAACCAGCTCTATGATTTTCGGAAGATTGCATCACCTTTCCAAGCCTCCTCTGCAATAATCGCACCTAACATAAAATTATTATAAGATCAAAGGGATAATAAAAATAAACCACCTAGAACCCAGCATACAAACTCAGTAAGTAGTTACTATGACTGTCTCTTGTGTTTCTTAAGAGACAGCAGAGCGAACCCTTTGCACACAATGTGGACTGCCCACAGTATCTGTTAAGCTTCTGCTTGTGTTCAACTGTGCTGAACCAACTCTGAACATTATAGTTTTCTTTCTTGTTCAAAATCCAGTACTCAGTTACTAAGCCAGCCCAGTAAATATGCTTAGGACACGAGAGAGCTGACAGGAACTCACTGACCCATCACGTCTTCCAGGACCCTGCTCATGACACCGCATGGCAGTGCTATCTGGCAAGCAGGGACCTGCCAACAGAATGTGTGGTTTCATCCCAGGTCAGGAAAGAGATAGGATCAGGGAGCCCCTCGGGGGTTTCTTCTTTCAAATCTTGTGGTACATTAAAACATTTTTTTGTAATTGATTCTATTTGTTATTCCATTTATTTATGCATGCACCGTTGATTCTTTGATGTGCCCTGACCAGGGATGGAACCCGCAAGTTGGTGTATAGGAATGACATTCTACCCAGCCAGGAATCTATTTTTTAAATTTATTTTATTTTTTATTAGAGATACCCTAGCTCTGGGAAGATGGCTATCCTAGGTGTGGCATCATAACTCATCATAGGGATTCTCTGTGCCCTGCTTATAACCGGCAGGGGAAAGGGACATAGAGAGAAAATTACACACAGGGAGCATAGATAAAACCATTAGACTTTGACTTCGGAAACATTAAAATACAATCATAGCTAAGAGATAATTATAGTACCATTAAGATAATGAGTTAATTATTATATTAATTGGTAGGTTAATGGATCACCAATACAGATTTTAAAAGTCTGAGCTTAAATTACAGGGAAATAATATATTAAGAATATTCTCCAGATAATGTATTTTACAAAAACACAGCCCCCCCCCCCCAAAAAAAAAAAGAATTCCTGATTATATATGTACTCTTGTTCAAATAATACTTGGGAAACACTTAAATAAGAAAGCATAGCAAGACACCAACAATCTGTAATAATACGGAGACTTTTAAAGACTAAACATGTGATTTGAGATATAATATCAGGTGTGTTTTAATTAGATTTTTATTTCTCAAAGAAAAGATGTCATATATATCTTATTGATATCCGTGGTCTTTTCCTTTTCTTTGGGATTTGAATCACATTAGTTCAACATGGGGTCAGTCATTCTAATACCTGTTAGCCTTTATTCTCCTGCTTTCAGCTGGTCTACCAGAAATTGAAATTATTGAATAAATCAATCCTAGGCTAACTCTTTGCTGGAAGTCTGCATGATTATTATAAAGATTATGGTGGTTGTCTGACCACTACGGTGTACACATGAAACTAATACACAATCATTTTGAATGTAAAATGTGAGTGGAAACAGAAATTAAAAGTTTAAAAAAAGCCCTGATTGGTGTGGTTTTGTTGGTTGGAGAGTTCTTGGGCTGGAGTCCTGGTCTGGGGCACATGCAGGAAGCAACTGATTGATGTTTCTCTCTTACATTCATACATTCATGTTTCTCTCTCTCTCTCTCTCTCTCTCTCTCTCTCTCTCTCTCTCTTCATCTCTCTTCCTCTCTTTAAATATCAATAAAATATTTTTTAAAAGAAAAAAATAATGGGTTCTGTCATTTCAGAGCATAACTTTCCATGTAGTCTCCAGTTGTAGAATTTTAGAAAAACCACTTAAACTTACTAAGTTTGTCTCCTCAGCTATAAAATAGTGTCTGATGTTGGTGCTGACAGACCTTTTACCATAGTTATATCCATTTAAGGCCATAGGTTCCTAAAAAGGAAAGACTTGATTTACTAAGGAAATCCATAGATAGATTGACAGGTAAATAGATAGATAGAATTTTCATTTTTAATATCATAGGAATAGACATCTTCAGCCATGTATTTTTTAAATGGGCTTTCTGAATAAAAAATAATTCTTACTACAATATTTCATTACCCTCCATGATATAATTTTTAAAAAACTATCTATCTCTAATCTATCTATCTATCTATCTATCTATCTATCTATCTATCTATCTATCTATCATATTCTTCCGCTGTTTCTAGCACAGAGTTTCAAAAACTTTTGGAATATCCTAAATCATAGAAGTGCCTTTGTTGTGTTAATGATGCCTTTGTTGTGTTAATGAGGTGACCCCTGGCAGGGCCCCTAGATAGCTTCAGGATGAGGGCTGGTTGCTATAGAAACCAAGTAAGTGATCAGAGACTTGGAACTTACAGGACGAGGTATTGGAGATTCAGTTCAATCACGTGTTCAATGATTTAATCAGCTGTGTAAAGAAATTAAACCTTCCATTCAGTGGAATCTTGATAAAATTCTGACTATTGAGGCTCAGAGAGCTTCCAGGTTGGTGAGCGTCCTAATGTACAGAGATGGACATGTTGGTATACCAGACTCGCCACGGACACATGCTCTTGCTCTCAGCACCCTTGTAGACCTCACCACTATGTGTGTATCTCTTCCTCTGGCTATTCATTTGTGTGTCACAACAAAATGTTTCCTGAGTTCTATGAGTCATTCTAACAAGTTAACAAGCATGAAGGAGAGTTATAGAAGCTCCTGAAATGGTAGCCACACTGAGCAAGAGTGCAGGTGGCTGGCCGGCGGGGGGGTGGGGGGGGTGGTGGTGGTGGTGGTGACAGGAGACTTGAGGCTGGTGTGTGAAGTGAGCAGTTTTGGGAAACTGAGCCCCTTATCCTGTGGAGTCAGTGCTAGCTACAGCTAGTTAGTGTCACAATTGAATAAAATTGTAGGACACCCAGTTGGTGTAAAAGCATTGGTGATAAAAACCTCCTACTTCAGTCTATTCTTTACAAAGGAAAAAAGGGAAAACCAACAAAAAATTTTTCATAGATCTTGAGTACATGACTAACTTCTGGTATCAACAAATGATCCAGTTCACAGAGATAGTTACTGTACATCAATATGGAAAACGGTGAACCATATAAAAACACTAATAATTACCAGTGACGATGAGCTGGATTTGTGGCTACAGCATACATTTCATAGCCTCACTGACTCTACTTCTCATTCATTTAAGTTTGTAGTTTGGAAGAGGCCTCTAAATTCTAATGAAGTGAATGTTACTAATTATAACTTGATATATGGAAAGTGCAACCAGAAGCTGGTGTATATCAGATTCTAGACAAATGTGCTCTCTCTCGCTCTCGCTCTCTCTCTCTCTCATCTAGTTGCAAATTCTGAATTCCTACTGTCATGTTTCCCATACTTTCCACAATACTGTGTTTCATATGACCAGATAATCAATTCATGTTCTCAGCATTGAGGGACACCAGCCTTTGCCCACATTCACTCTAATCCAGTCTAAGAAAAGTGAAAGCCACCTTCTGTCTTCAGGGAACTTTTGTTCAACATGTGCTGAGTAATACAATAGCTGAGATGCAGGACATGAGGTGACCAAAAAAAAATCAATCACCAGGCACTGAAAGTTCTCTGAAGACAAAGAGAGTGTTTTCTTCAGAAACTCATTACTTTCAAGTGTGCACACCAAAGAAATGCAAGACTTACTTGGGGAGCATGCAACTTTTACATAGCAGATAGGAGTTTTCTCACATGTCACTGAATGCTATCCTAAGGGTTCAGGAGAATTTCTGCAAAGCAAACTCATTGTCACAAAGAAGACAGGATGTTGAAGATTTCACAGCCGGTTCTTAGTACAGCATCTTCAGAAGAAATTAGATTAACATGAATCTTGAAGCTACTACTAAATTGACTGCATTCTTTTGCTGTTTGTTTTAATGTTGTTAGTTACTTTACATGACACTGTTTATCTCAGAACTCAACAATCAGTTTTTTTTAAAATAATCATGCTAACTCGAGATTAAAGTTAACAACCGACTCTCAGTTAAAAGCACTTTAAAATATCCCACTATCCTCTTGTAATTTGTTTCCTAAGATACCACAGTGTTTTAGAAATACTAATGATTCCTTAAAGTATTCCTAGAATGGTGACTTTATTTTCCAGTTGACAAGGTAAAATTAGAGGAAAATAAGTCGTTACTCTCATATTCACACCTATATGTGAAACAACAGCAAGAAGACTCAGGAAAATGTCTTGATTTAGGCAGTACATTCCTTGCAAAGATGTAGAACACAGGAGGGCCTCCCAAGGCCTAAAATTTTATACATCACCCTCCCTGTAAAATGTCTTCATTGCGTATAAAATCTATTTGCCTATCTCGTTTGCACCCAACAGACACTACCATTTGGTATAAAAAGAGAGATTGATCACATGCAGGCAAATGTTATTCCTGAGCAGAGAGAAGTCCAGTACACCATATCATACCAGAGAGTCACAAGAAGCCACACAGGTGCACAATATTCTTGCTATATTGTTGTTCTTAGTTAAGGTGTAACTGGAATGCCCCCATACGGTGTTGATTTAGGGAGGTTTTGTTTTCTCTCTCTATTGCCATAGTGAATTTCTCTCCAGGCCTTGCTTCCATTTCCAGGAGAGAAAGGAAAAAGGAAAACTGTTTGGCAATTACTTGAGAAACATTTTATATAAACTTTGAACATTGTAAATTTCATATCACTTTCAAGATCACTGTCCCTTTCCATTCTGATACCTTTCTGAATGGTATCAGCGATTTCCTCAGGATTTAGGACACTCCATGACTCCTCACACTGAATAAGCTGCCGAAAATGGGCACCCAGGGGTTTGACAATATTTCTGGAAGTCAGACACAGGGAAATAAATGGGGAAGCAATCCATCTTTGAACCACTCTGCACGCAGCAGCCAAGCCTTTATTTTGGTCTGATTTTGCAGCACCTCCAAGAAACTTCAGAAAAAGAGGTGGCCGGGAGAACCCTGGCTGCCATCATCACTGAGAAAGAGACAGGAAGATAATGGTTTCTGTCACTGAACAGAATGGCCGGGATGGCTTTTCTGCGGGAGGTTAAAAGTGAGGCTAACACACTCTGCGTGAGCTCCTGCTGGCTTCAGCCGCTGAAACGCAGACCGGGCTCACCACACAGACTTCCCAGCGAGGCTACAGATGCAGGCTCCGCAGGGAAGAGACTAGTATCCCCCGCCCCCCGCCCCCCACCCCTCCCGCACCCACAGGCAACAGCCGAAGAGCAGGAACAGCCTTGGAGCTCCTGGTGACCCTCCCAGACTCACATGATCAACTTGCTCTGGGCTTTGGCTGTTGTTTCTATCATTTAGTTTTTTAAGCTGTTCTTTCTTCTGTCCGGCTATGTTATATATTTGTGAACTGATTTCAATATATTTACTTTTGGAATAAAGTAGGTTGTTTCTAGTTAATCATCTGAAAGTAAGAGCAAACGCTAATGCAAGTGCTAAAGGCTTATTCCTCAGGCCCAGCTGGATTTTGACTGTGACACATTCAGGGATGTAATGTATTAGATGAATGTGAATAGCAGCTGTGTATTTAGGTTTGTGGCCTTTGCTACACTCACCTTCAGTGCTCCTGGGTTTGCTAGACCCCTGACCCCTTGCAGTCACCTCTGCTTTCCAGCTCTCCCTTTTGCCTTTGGTATGGCAACTGATCCTGAATGGGAAGGTTGGCCCCTGGACTCACCTCCCAGAATGCAACTCTTTACTCAGAACTGACCTCTTTCTGGGTGTATCAATGGATCAGCAAGTACCCTGTGGGAATGTGTTGAAAATGGAAATTCTATAGTCCCACCTACTGAATCAGGAACTCGGGGGTGGGGGAAGGGCATAGCAACCTGGCTTTTAAAAAGTCCTCTAAGGGATGCTGGTGAGTACCACTAGGGGTGAGAACCACTGGGGTTGGGGTGGGGGGGTCTAAAATTACCCCACTGAAACCAGGGCACCACTAGCTGCACATGTGGATCTGTTAGCATCAATGGAAACACAGCATCCTAGCATGAATGGCGTTGATCCCCGCCCAAGGCCCAGTCAGAGAGCTGGTAACCTAAAGAGACACCAAAACAGACTCCACATACATATTCTCTAATGATGATAAAACAATCCGACAATGTCTCAATCCTTTCCACCTGCCATTATTGGTGGTGTGAAAAAGAGAAAGCAGCAAATGCCTTCTGGATTTTGTAGAAGCCCCCTTGTGATGTAGCAAAACTCAAGTGGACTTAGGGGTCCTAGACACATTCTCTTTCCTCTTGGATCCCTGTGTTTTCATGCTAATCTCCCTTATCTTTGTTACATATACGCTACTGACATTTTGCTGCCATGAAAAGGAAAAGCTAACTCCTGCTTATAATAAAAGGAAATCATTTCTTTATGATGTCTGAGAGACCCTATGTTAGTTTTAAACATATTCCACTTTATTTGGATTAACATTGACAAAACTTGCCTTACTCCTTCCAAAATTCTTCCCACTCGCTCCCCAAGTCCCAAGTACTGATAGTAATGGCATGTAGTAATGGCCACAAACCTAAATACACAACTGCTATTCACATAAACCAATCAATCTACAACCCCCTCAGATCCAGTGTATCCTCCTTAGTTGCATGAATACTTCTGCTTGTGTACTTAGCTTGTTTTCCATTTTTGCCTCAGTCTCTACTGGCAGAGCAGTCCTTTGATCAGAATGCCCTGAGCTGTGAGTATTAATCAATGTTTGCATCTTCTTGCCACGTCATTGCCCCCCACCTAATACGTTATATTCCTGAATGTGTTACGTCAAAATCCGTAACCAATTTAAATTAATGTTTGAATATCTTCCTCTTTTTGTACATAGTTCCCCTTTCAAAAGACTTCATAAAACCCAAAGCTTAAAATAAGTTCAAAGGCATGGGCACCATCTTAAAAACAATATAAAATTCAACACCTCATTGACTTTCTTCTCTTCCAAGGAATCCCACTTTTCCTCTTTTTTTTTCTAATGTTACTTGAAGCTGTAAAATTCCTTATTATCCAAAGTATACCTTTTTCTTTACCAATTTTTAATCACTGGTTATGCAGTAGAAGCAGAAAATGCAAAGACTAAAATATTGCTAAGTTTAGTTATCATAGATTTCTATTCCTTTACCATTTTGGAATCCAATGAGAGAGAAGACATCAATAATATTTCTGTATTAACATTCATCTCAGTTTATTTTTAAATGATAATACTACCCAAGTTCAGAGCTTTAATTCTTTACTTCATTAATATTCCAGAGCTTCCACTCTGTTTCAGTTCTACAAATGAACCTCTGACTTTCGCCAGCACATGAAGAGAGAGAGAGAGAGAGAGAGAGAGAGAGAGAGAGAGAGAGAGAGAGAGGAGAGAGAGAGAGAGAGAGGGAGAGAGAGAGAGAGAGAATCCTATAGCATGTATACACAATTTCTTCCGTCCTTTATAACTTCCAGGAGTTACCATCAAGTACAAAACGAATTTGAAACCCCCCTTTAATTTCAAACTGATAATTCTGAATCATCCATCCAGCTTATGTGTTTCTACTTTGAAGGTTTCCATCTTTTCATTCTAAATTTTCTTGAAACAAGAATATCTTCTCGTATTCCAAATTCATTTACTAAAATCCTATCCTTTCGCCCCCGCTCCCCAATCTTTGATTTTGAACGATTCTAGACACACTCTGAGGTTGAAAGAATGGTGCCAAGACTTTACTACATTGGCTTTAACTTTTCCCCCCCACTTCTTTAAAGTGATAGATATTTGGACACGTCACCCTTAAATGATTCTATATTTATTTCATAAAAAACCAACAATAACATTTTTACACCTGTCAATCCTGTTTTTATCCAGTCACTGTTGTTTACACTGAAACCTCATCATCTTACGATGTATCTCCTCCAGGACTTGCCTTAGCAAATGTTCTTGGGAATGCAGGTGACAGAATCCCCACGGGAAGCTACTCTCAACCTATGGGGGTCTTGAACCAGTGGATAAAACCCCTAGTCCCTGCCTTTTAGTTATATTTCTGGAGTGCATTCTACACAGCTCCTCAGAGAATCCCCAGAGGAATAGTTACCCAGAAGGCTACAGTAAACACCTCCATGGAAGCTGCACCATTTACATGAGGGCTCTGCTCCCATCTCTACTCTCCCCACTCATGCCTTTAAATAAACTCTCCACACACAGGTTGTTGTCTCAGGTTCTCATCATGGGAGAATCAAAACGAAGACTATCCTAGACAAGTTTAAAGGGATTTAATATTATCATTTAATATTCAATGTATATCCAAATTTCTTTAATTGGCCTCAAATGTTCTTGTTGTTGACTCTATCCTTCCTCCCGCCCCCCATGAAGAATCACACATATGTTTTGTTTGCCTTAAGCTAAAACATCCCACCTCCTTCATTTTGTTTTTCTTTGATTTTTCTAACAGCCTTGACAATTTTAAATATCTTGGGGCAGCTTTTGTTTTTGTTTTTTTAATAGAATGTCTCACAATCTGGATTTGCCTAATTCTCACCCCACATTTATTTCAGGTTAAACACTATGTAAGTGATATTATTAAATCATGTCAGGGAAAAAAATATTCTTCCAATTTTTAAAGACAATTCTATCTGCTCTCTGTATTGGGAGCCATTTTATTTTGTTCATGTGCTTTGTTTCACATGAAAGGCTTTGTCTGCATGCATACCTGAGCACTGCACCCAGATGATAAGATGATAAACCCAGGGAAATCCACTATTGTATCTTGATTACCTTTGCCATCCCACAAGTGACTTGCAAAACACTGGTTTTTCACTCTTAAAAAAAAAAAAAGAAAAAAATATATAAATGACCCCAATACAAGTTTTTAGGTGTTATAATAACTCCTTATGAAGTACATTAATTAATGTGGTGATAATGTTTTTCTCTTTCACTTAGTAATCTATAAGAGAAAACCGAATAAAAGGTTTGGCATAGTTGAGGTTATCTAACCGTGGAAAACTAAATAAAATGTTTATCCATACACAGCATGTACACAAATACATATATGCACACAAATACTATATATCCCACATATATTTCTACGAGTTTTTGATGCTTCTGAGGAATGGAGTCATATTTTTAAAATATGAAATATGGTCTGTTGTTTCGGTAACTGAGTATTAAAACTTTTGACATTTTCATCTTTAGAAATACAGCCCATTCGCAACCAGTCATTTGTTAAATTTGGAAACTGTTCATTTTCTTGGCAAGTTTTTCCAACTTCAGGCTGTGCATACAATGCAAGTGACTGCACCAGGACATTTTTTAACACATCCTACAGATCGGTGAACTTGAACTCCATGTGGGGAAGGAAATAAATGTACCTTGTACCCTGGTTTTTGTAATGACAGGGTTATCTTGCTGAGCTCCCACACTCTGCTCACCTGCATGGCCATTATGTGCTAACCAAATATTACGTGAATTGGCAGCAGGCTGGTTTTATTTGTTCCCTTTCACATCTACAATAGCACCGCAAAACCTGCCACTCAAAATGTCTCTACAAGGGGCTATTTCAAGCTGTAAAGGAGCTTGAGAGTGGGGGTAGGGGGTACTTCTCTTAAGAGTGTTACTTTCTATTATAATATTGTCCTGTCAAGTATTGCATCCTGTGGCTAGTTGAGCTTTGAAAAGGATACCACACTTCAATTCTCTCCAAAACCCTAATCATTCTAACTTCTCCAAGACTAATTTGGCTAGACAGGTTTTTGTGGTTGTTGTTAATCTATACTGTAAGCCACTTTGCAGTCATATTTTTTAGTCTAGCCCAGCAGAACTGCAGAAATACCAAAACTACCGGCCCTTTCAGATGAGATATAACCAACCTCTAAATTCTGTATTACTCTTCAATGTCCATCCTTAATTGGTGTGACATTTTACTTCTAGTTCAGCTAGCTTTTATCTGATTTCTGGCCTTTGCTCTCATATATTCATTTATAGCGTGGGCCCTATGCCTTTTTCATTTAGTAGCCGGATCTAGTCCACCCAGGTTCTCACTCCTGTTTCTTCATCAGAAATTCGGGCTTTTTGCTCTCCTCTAAAGGGATTTCTGGTCATCACAGAATAAATTCCTACAGGGGGAAATCTATTGGATCTATTGGTGGCTTTTGTTTATTTCTTTGTTTGTTTATTCATTTTTTTGTTTCCTTTCTGAAAGCCTAAGTTCCCATATATGCCAATGGTGGGAAGAAATTCAGAGATATGTAGGGTTTTGTTATTGTTATTGCTTTCAATTTGCTTTTGAATGGGTGAAAAATCACACCTTCTATTTGTATAACATTTAGGAGTATCCCTATTTAATATTGTTAGGTCAGAGAAAGCCCAGGATCAGATACATGTGATGAGATAATGGACTTCCCCTGGAATTTCTCACAGATCAACGTGCCAGACACAGATACCAGCTTCTTCTCCCTTAATCCACATACCCCCACACAGATACTGACTTCTTCAGATGAACAAGGGACATGTTGCCATCACATAGTAATTCTGAACATGAGCTGACTAGTTATGTCATATTTAGGTTTATCTTTCCTGCTTCCTAGGACCTAGGACCTATGAATGTCAAAATTTGCAAAAAGGAATATGACTATGCTAGAAATTTGGTGAGGATGATTAAAATTTATTCTAAATGCAATACAGCTTTGCATATGACTATAATGTTGTTGAAAGAAAACTAAATGTTATTTGGGTAACATTTCCATTCTCTTCGAGAGTGTTCACTTTTTAAAGTAAATCACATCGATTTGCAGATACTGTGAAAACTTTGCAAGTAAATCATGACTTTACCAGGAAAATTTTGTAATCACATTCTAGAATCAAAGCTTCAGGGAAATAGCTGTTTTGTAATTGCCCATATATGCCTGTGAATGACAAGTGATATTCTTACTTCATAGAAAGCAATATGTCACTTTGGTTGTTCATTCATTCATTCATTCATTCATGCATTGATGTATTCCTTTTTTTTCTTCAGCATATGTTTAAGTGCTTACTTTGTATTAATCTCTCATTTTACTGAAAATTGAGGAAGTCAGCATAGATTTTTGACTATAGTTTGTTACTCAAGGATTTTTATCTTTCATACAGTCTCTTACACATTTGAAAAGGAACTATGTTTTTTTTTACTGTCATTGTTATTAAACAATATGGCTCCTCCTCACACAATTTGAAGAGCCAAAGTTAGAGAATAGCAAGCTTGAAACAGAAAAGTGGGAAATTGATGCTAAAGAGGTTTGAATTTTGTTTCTATGCAGAAACTATTCATCTTTTCAGCTGTTATCTAGTTCTCAAATCTCTAGAGACTTATTTACTAGGTATTATGCCTGTTCAGAGAGACAAGTTTTATTTCATAGTTAATTGTAACAGTGAGCAAGATAAAATGTTGGCAAAAACTATAAATAAGGCAAATGTGCTAAGCTAAAAAGTGTCTTGTCCAAAGACATCCATGTTCTAATCCTTCACACTTTTGAATGTTAACCTTATGTGACAAAAACAGAGTCTTTTAAATGTACTTAAGTTAAGGAACCTGAGGTGGGCATATTACCCTGGATAATCTGGGTTAGCCAAACCTAAATATGTTGGCATCTAATAACAGCTTCAAAACACAGGGAGAAAAGTATAAGAGAACTTAAAAAGGAGACAGCCAAGTGTTAGGTAGAGATTTCAACACTTCTCTCTCAACACTTGGTAAAAGAAATAAATATCCTATCTAATAAAAGAGAAACATGGTAATTGGCGTACGACTGCTACCCTTCTCATTGGCTAATCAGGGTGATATGCATATTAACTGCCAGCCAAGATGGTGGCCGGCAGCCAGGAAGCTTAAACTGAACATGAGGCTTGCTTGCTTCAGTGACGGAGGACTGCAAAGTTCCCCACCTGCCTTTCCGGCCTCTGAGCTTGCAGTTTAAAAAAACATTGTAACAAATATAGAAGCTAAACAAAACCCCAGAAACTAGCTTTCAGAGAGCTGGGATCTCAGAGCTGGAATTGATACAGAGTTTCGATTATAGAACCGAAACAAACCAGATACCTGCTTTCAGCAAGGGAGGCCTCAGAGCTGGAGCCAAGCCTCAGAGCTAAAGCTGGCCCAGAATAAAAAAAAAAAAAAAAAAAAAAAGGAGCAGTTGGGAGCTTCAGTCCCAGCCTGAAAACAGCCCTCAGCCCCTCACCCAGACTAGACTGGCCAGGCACCCCAGTGGGGACTCCCACCCTGAAGGGTGTGTGACCAGCTGCAAACAGCCATCATTTCCTCATCCAGGCTGGCCAGGCACCCCAGTGGGGACCCCCACCCCGATCCAGGACACCCTTCAGGGCAAACCAGCTGGCCCCCACCCATGCACCAGGCCTCTATTCTATATAGTAAAAGGGTAATATGCCTCCCGTCACCGGGATCAGCATGACAGGGGGCAGCGCCCAAACCCCCTGATCGCCCTGCGGCTCTGTGTGTGACAGGGGTCGGGGCCACAACCTCCCTATTGGCCCTGCTCTGTTCGTGACAGGGGAAGGCGCCCCAACCCCCTGATAAGCCCTGCTCTGTGCCTGATAGGGAGGAGCTCCCCAAACCCCTGATCACCCTGAGGCTCTGTGTGTGACAGGGTGCGGCACCCCAACCCCCCAACCCCACGGGCCCTGCTCTGTGTGTGATTGGGTAGAGCCATAACCTCCCCATCAGCCCTGTCCTGAGTGTGACAGTGGCGGCGCCCCAACCCCCTGATCGGCTCTGCTCAATGGGTGATAGAGGGCGGCACCCAACCCCCTGATCCACTCTGAGTGTGACAGTGGCAGCACCCAACCCCCTGATCCACCCTGCTCTGTGCATGACAGGGGTGAGCTCCCCAACCCCCTGATGGGCCCTGCTCTGTGCGTGACAGGGGGGAGCTCCCCAACCCCCTGATGGGCCCTGCTCTGTGGGTGACAGGGGGCAGCGCCCCAACCCCCTGATTGGCCCTGCTCTGTGTGTGACAGGGGGTGGCGCCACAACCTCCCCATCGACCCTGCCTTGAGTGTGACAGGAGGCGGTGCCCCAACCCCCCAATCGGCCCTACCCTGAGTGTGACTGAGGGTGGCATCGCAACCTCCCGATCCGCCCTGCTCTGTTCATGACAGGGGGTGGTGCCCCAACTCCCCAATCGGCCCTGCTCTGAGCCCGACCAGGGGCTGCACCTAGGGATTGGGCCTGCCCTCCGCCAGCCGGGAGCAGGCCTAAGCCAGCAGGTCGTTATCTCCCGAGGGGTCCCAGACTGTGAGAGGTCACAGGCCGGGCTGAGGTACACGCCCCCCCTCAAGTGCACAAATTTTTGTGCACCGGGCCTCTAGTAAAATCAATAAAGATCTCAAAGACCCAATCAACTCTATCACATTGACCTGACATTTAAGAAGCATGCCATCACAAAAAACAAAAATAGACATTCATTCCAACTGCACTTAGAACATTAATCAATTTAGAACATATTTTGATCCATAATATACAAGTCAATGTCAGAAGAAAGCCACGGATTACCAGTGTCAGGAATAAAAGTGAAAACATGACCACAGATCCCACAGATATTAAAGGGATAACAAGGGAATGCTGTAAAAAAAAGCATGCTAATAAATTCAACATTTTTTTTTAAAATATATATTTTTATTGATTTTTTACAGAGAGGAAGGGAGAGAGATAGAAAGTTAGAAACATCGATGAGAGAGAAACATCGATCAGCTGCCTCCTGCACATCTCCTACTGGGGATGTGCCCGCAACCCAGGTACATGCCCTTGACCGGAATCGAACCTGGGACCTTTCAGTCCGCAGGCTGATGCTCTATCCACTGAGCCAAACCGGTTTCGGCATAAATTCAACATTTTTGATGAAATTGAAAATTTCTTAAAAGACACAAACTACCAAACCCCATTCAAGAAGAAATACCTGAATAGCTCTGTATCTGTTGAATGAATTAAATCCCTACTCACAACGCCTCACACATACTGTCTCCCAGAAGGCTTCATTAGCAAATTCAACTACATACATAAGAAATATCAGTACCTATTGTACACTAACTCTTCCAGAATATAGACAAAGAAGATACAATTCTTAAACTTTTTTACAATACCATCATCACTCTGATGCTAAGATTGGTGAATTCAAAAAACTTTGAAATAATATACTTTGTAAATATGAAATAAAAATTCCTTAATAAAATATGAGCAGATTAAAATCCAGCAGTCTGTAAAAAAAATAAATTATGAATAACTAAGTTGTGAATTTTATACTAAGGAGGATAAGTGGATTAATATTCACTTATTTATGATTTGTTATATTTTTAATAAGGCTTCATGAAGAAAAATTAAAAACTTATAAAAATAAATTCCAATTTGTTATACTACAAGTGAACAAGTGAGAATAAAAATAAAAATAATACAATTTAGAATGTCTTAAAACATTAGAAAAAAATTACCAAAAAAATACTAGAATTATGTCCTGGCTGGATGGATCAGTTGGAGTGTCAGCCCCATACATCAATAGGTTGTACTTCAATTCCTAATTGGGACACATACCAAGGTTGGGGTGAGTATGGAAGGCAACTGATTAATGTTTCTCTTTCACATTAATGTTTCTCTCTCTCTCTCTCTCTCTCTCTCTCTCTCTCTCTCTCTCTCTCTCTCTCCTATCCTCTCTCTCTAAAATCAATAGAAACATATCCTTGGGTGAGGATATCTATACTAACAAAAGGGTAATATGCTAATTAGACCCAAAAGACCAGACATCTTCTGGATGTCCTTCCAGACAAAGTCACAGTGGTGGGTCCAAGGCAGAGGTGGTTAGGGGTGATCAGGCCGGCAGGGAAGAGCAGTTAAGGGTGATCAATCTGGCAGGGGAGAGCAGTTAGGGATGATCAGGCCAGCAGGGGAGCAGTTAGGGGCATCAGGCAGGCAGGCAGAGGAGTTAGGGGCGATCAGGCAGGCAGGCAGGTGAGCGATTAGGAGCCAGTGGTCCCAGATTGTGAGAGGGATCCCGGATTGGAAAGGGTGCAGTTTGGGCTGAGGGACCCACTCCCCAATGCACGAATTTCATGCACTGGGCCTCTAGTGTGTGTGTGTGTGTGTGTGTGTGTATATATATATATATTTATATTTATATATATAAGTATATATACACATATATATTTATATATGTATATATATATATATATATTTATATGTATACATGAATTATACACTAAAAATTAGAAACATTTCTTAGCAAAATTAAAGTAGACCTAAATATATCAAAAGGTTCATGATAGAGGTTTTAATATTTTAAGATGTCTATTTTTCCCAAATCCAGTTATCAGTTCAACTGAATCACAATCAATATCCTCAACAAAATGGTTTTATATCAAAATTAGCAGGCTTATTCTAATATTTCAAGACTTTCACTATCTGATTTCACAACATACAATAAAGCTAAAGCAGTGTAGGTAGCAAGCTATTAGCATTAAGAAGTAGATGATAAAACAGAATAGAGCTCAAAAATAGACCCACATTTATAGTCAATTAATTTTCAACAAAGGTGCAAAGACAATTCAATGGGAAAGAATAATCATTTCAACAATGGTGCTATTAACAATTGAATATCAAGATGCAGAAAAGAAAACCTCAACCCCTTACCTCCTCCATGTAAGAATCATCTCAAAGTGGATCTTAAACCTAATTGTTATTGTGAAAACTGTAAAACCTTAAGAAGAAAACAGAGGAGAAAACTCCTGATCTTAAGTTAGGGAAACCACTTTGAAATAAGAAAGCAAGACGTATAAAAAGTGATACATTAAATTTAACAAAATTAAAAAGTTTAGTCTTCAAAAGACACTTCTGGGAAAATAAAAATGCAGACTACAAACGGGGGAAATAAGAGCAGAACATACATCTTATGAAGACCTTGTATCAAGATTTCTTAAGAACACTTACAAGTCAATAATAACTTTAAAAAGGGGGAGTGTCAAATATTTGAAGAGACATTTTATCAGATTATATCAAAAGGCAGCTAAAGCCATTAAAAAGGAAAAAATACCCTTAGTCATTTTAAAATGCAAATAAAGATTACAATGAGATAGTAATATATACCCATTAGAAGATCTAAAACTGAAGCGTACAATGTCGATTTTTGGCAAGACTACAGAGCAAATGAACCTCATTCATTGCCAGTGGGAATAAAAAACCATGCAACTTGGGAATTTTGTTTGTTCACTATTAAGTTAAACATTCCCTTATAATATGACCCAGCAATTCTGCACCTACGTAGTTACCCAAGAGATGTAAAAAGCTATGAAGTCCTGTATTTAAATATCGATAGCAATTTCCTTATAATAATTAAAACATGGATACAACCCAAATTTTCATCAACTGGTAAATGGATAAAAATATTATTGTATATCCATGCAAAGGAATCCTGTTCAGCGATGAAAGCAAGGTGTGCATATGCATGGATGCATCTCAAAGGTATAATACAATATGGACAAAGCCAGATACAAATACTACAAACTGCATGCTTCCAGGTATATGGAGTTCTAAAGAGGGTAAATCTATAGCCATATAATGGAGGTCAGTACATTTCAGGGCCCAGGGAATGGTGGGAAGGATGAGACATTTTGTAAAAGGACAAGAGGAGGCATTGTGGGGTGATGAAAATGATCTCCATAGCATAGCTAAGCATAGCTGTGGTACTGGTTACACTACTGTATATATTTTTGTCAAAACTCATCCAATTGTACACTTAAATTGATGAATATATACATTGCTCCATGAGCTATGAGATGTTTGGGGGAGACAAATGGATTGTGTGTCTGAAATGTAAAATGTCCTTTTTGCCTGGGCTTATAATATTGGGAAAAGGCATAGCTGAGATCTAGAGACCCTGCTCTTAGCTCCTGTTTCAAACCACCTTCCTCCTACTCATATGGAAAAGACTATGATTTAGGTTAATGTTCCCCACTGTGTGAGACTTTTTCAGAAAAAAGAAATCAATGTCCAATGCAGACAACACAGATGCTTCAGATATGGGTTGATTTGAGGTTACTCGGCCAAATTTTAATGTTCATTTTCATGGAAGATTTGATGCTTGGCTTTGGCATGCCAATGAATCTAATGGATGAAATTATGTGGAAGACATCACAAAATATCGATT